>NW_027274521.1:0-97094 GCF_030028105.1 Mobula birostris | reverse complement strand
ATAGTGTCTGATATCCACATCTCTCACTGTAACAGTGTCTGGTATAGCTCACATCCTTCACTGTAACAGGGTCTGATATCCACATCCCTCACTGTAACAGTCTGATATCCACGTCCCTCACTGTAACAGTGTCTGATACCCACGTCCCTCACTGTAACAGAGTCTGATATCCACATCCCTCAGTGTAATAGTGTCTGATATAGCTCACATCCCTCACTGTAAGAGTGTCTGATATCCACATCCCTGACTGTAACAGTGTCTGATATAGCTCACATCCCTCACTGTAACAGTGTCTGATATCCACATCTCTCACTGTAACAGTGTCTGGTATAGCTCACATCCCTCACTGTAACAGTGTCTGATATAGCTCACATCCCTCACTGTAACAGTGTCTGATATCCACATCCCTCACAGTAACAGTGTCTGATATAGCTCGCATCCCTCACTGTAACAGTGTCTGATACCCACGTCCCTCACTGTAACAGTGTCTGATATCCACATCCCTGAGTGTAATAGTGTCCGATATAGCTCACATCCCTCACTGTAACAGTGTCTGGTATCAACATCCCTGACTGTAATAATGTCTGATATCCACGTCCCTCACTGTAAGTGTCTGATATCCACGTCCCCCACTGTAACAGTGTCTGATATAGCTCACATCCCTCACTGTAACAGTGTCTGATATCCACATCCCTCACTGCAACAGTGTCTGATTTTGCTCACATCCCTCACTGTAACAGTGTCTGAGATCCACGTCCCTCACTGTAACAGTGTCTGATACCCACGTCCCTCACTGTAACAGTGTCTGACATCCACATCCCTCACTGTCACAGTGTCTGATATAGCTCACATCCCTCACTGTAAACAGTGTCTGATATCCACGTCCCTCACTGTAACAGTGTCTGATATAGATCACATCCCTCACTGTAACAGTGTCTGAGATCCACATCCCTCACTGTAACAGTGTCTGATATAGCTCACATACCTCACTGTAACAGTGTCTGATATAGCTCACATCCCTCACTATAACAGTGTCTGATACCCACGTCCCTCACTGTAACAGTGTCTGATATCCACGTCCCTCACTGAACAGTGTCTGATATCCACGTCCCTCACTGTAACAGTGTCTGATATCCACGTCCCTCACTGTAACAGTGTCTGATATAGCTCACATCCCTCACTGTAACAGTGTCTAATATCCACATCCCTCACTGTAACAGTGTCTGATATCCACATCCCTCACTGTAACAGTGTCTGATATAGCTCACATACCTCACTGTAACGGTGTCTGATATACACGTCCCTCACTGTAACAGTGTCTGATACCCACGTCCCTCACTGTAACAGTGTCTGATATAGCTCACAGTCCTCACTGTAACAGTGTCTGATATCCACGTCCCTCACTGTAACAGTGTCTGATATACAGTCACATCCCTCACTGTAACAGTGTCTGATATAACCCACATCCCCTCACTGTATCAGTGTCTGATATCCACATCCCTCACTCGTAACAGTGTCTGATATCCACATCCCTCACTGTAACAGTGTCGGATATAGCTCACATCCCTCACTGTAACAGTGTCTGAGATCCACATCCCTCACTGTAACACTGTCTGATATAGCTCACATCCCTCACTGTAACAGTGTCTGATATAGCTCACATCCCTCACTGTAACAGTGTCTGATATCCACATCCCTCACAGTAACAGTGTCCGATATAGGCTCGCATCCCTCACTGTAACAGTGTCTGATACCCACGTCCCTCACTGTAACAGTGTCTGATATCCACATCCCTGAGTGTAATAGTGTCTGATATCCACATCTCTCACTGTAACAGTGTCTGGTATAGCTCACATCCTTCACTGTAACAGGGTCTGATATCCACATCCCTCACTGTAACAGTCTGATATCCACGTCCCTCACTGTAACAGTGTCTGATACCCACGTCCCTCACTGTAACAGAGTCTGATATCACATCCCTCAGTGTAATAGTGTCTGATATAGCTCACATCCCTCACTGTAAGAGTGTCTGATATCCACATCCCTGACTGTAACAGTGTCTGATATAGCTCACAATCCCTCACTGTAAACAGTAGTCTGATAATCCACATCTCTCACTGTAACAGTGTCTGGTATAGCTCACATCCCTCACTGTAACAGTGTCTGATATCCACATCCCTCACAGTAACAGTGTCTGATATAGCTCGCATCCCTCACTGTAACAGTGTCTGATACCCACGTCCCTCACTGCTAACAGTGTCTGATATCCACATCCCTGAGTGTAAATAGTGTCCGATATAGCTCACATCCCTCACTGTAACAGTGTCTGGTATCAACATCCCTGACTGTAATAATGTCTGATATCCACGTCCCTCACTGTAAGCTGTCTGATATCCACGTCCCCCACTGTAACACAGTGTCTGATATAGCTCACATCCTCACTGTAACAGTGTCTGATATCCACATCCCTCACTGCAACAGTGTCTGATTTTGCTCACATCCTCACTGTAACAGTGTCTGAGATCCACGTCCTCACTGTAACAGTGTCTGATACCCACGTCCCTCACTGTAACAGTGTCTGACATCCACATCCCTCACTGTCACAGTGTCTGATATAGCTCACATCCCTCACTGTAACAGTGTCTGATATCCACGTCCCTCACTGTAACAGTGTCTGATATAGATCACATCCCTCACTGTAACAGTGTCTGAGATCCACATCCCTCACTGTAACAGTGTCTGATATAGCTCACATACCTCACTGTAACAGTGTCTGATATAGCTCACATCCCTCACTATAACAGTGTCTGATACCCACGTCCCTCACTGTAACAGTGTCTGATATCCACGTCCCTCACTGTAACAGTGTCTGATATCCACGTCCCTCACTGTAACAGTGTCTGATATCCACGTCCTCACTGTAACAGTGTCTGATATAGCTCACATCCCTCACTGTAACAGTGTCTAATATCCACATCCCTCACTGTAACAGTGTCTGATATCCACATCCCTCACTGTAACAGTGGTCTGATATAGCTCACATCCTCACTGTAACAGTGTCTGAGATCCACATCCCTCACTGTAACAGTGTCTGATATAGCTCACATCCCTCACTGTAACAGTGTCTGATATAGCTCACGATCCTCACTGTAACAGTGTCTGATCCATCCATCCACCTCACTGTAACAGTGTCTGATACCCACGTCCCTCACTGTAACAGTGTCTGATATCCACATCCCTCACTGTAAGTGTCTGATATAGCTCACATCCCTCACTGTAACAGTGTCTGATATCCACCTCCCTCACTGTAACAGTGTCTGATATCCACATCCCTCACTGTAACAGTGTCTGATATACACATCCCTCACTGTAACAGTGTCTGATATAGCTCACATCCCTCACTGTAACAGTGTCTGAGATCCACATCCCTCACTGTAACAGTGTCTCATATCCACATCCCTCACTGTAACAGTGTCTGATATCCACGTCCCTCACTGTAACAGTGTCTGATACCCACGTCCCTCACTGTAACAGTGTCTGATACCCACATCCCTCACTGTAACAGTGTCTGATATCCACGTCCCCTCAGTGTAACAGTGTCTGATATCCACGTCCCTCACTGTAACAGTGTCTGATATAGCTCACAGTCCTCACTGTAACAGTGTCTCATATCCACGTCCCTCACTGTAACATTGTCTGATATAGATCACATCCCTCACTGTAACAGTGTCTGATATAGCTCACATCCTTCACCATAACAGTGTCTGATATCCACGTCCCTCACCGTAACAGTGTCTGATATCCACGTCCCTCACTGTAACAGTGTTCTGATATCCACGCCCCCTTACTGTAAGTGTCTGATATAGCTCAGCATCCTCTCACTGTGTCACTCTGTGTCCGATACCACGTCCCTCACTGTATCAGTGTCTGATATCCACGTCCCTCACTGTAAATGTGTCTGAGATCCACATCTCTCACTGAAACAGTGTCTGGTATAGCTCACATTCCTTCACTGTCACAGTGTCTGATATCCACGTCCCTCACTGTAACAGTGTCTGATATCCACTTCCCTCACCGTAACAGGGTCTGATATCCACATCCCTCACTGTAACAGTCTGAAATCCACGTCCCTCACTGTAACAGTGTCTGATACCCACATCCCTCACTGTAACAGTGTCTGATATCCACGTCCCTCAGTGTAATAGTGTCTGATATAGCTCACATCCTTACTGTAACAGTGTCTCATATCCACATCACCTGACTGTAACAGTGTCTGATATAGCTCACATCCCTCACTGTAACAGTGTCTGATATCCACATCTCCCACTGTAACAGTGTCTGGTATAGCTCACATCCTTCACTTTAACAGTGTCTGATATCCACGTCCCTCAGTGTAACAGTGTCTGATATCCACGTCCCTCACTGTAACAGTGTCTGATATAGCTCACAGTCCTCACTGTAACAGTGTCTGATATCCACGTCCCTCACTGTAACAGTGTCTGATACCCACGTCCCTCACTGTAACAGTGTCTGATATCCACATCCCTCAATGTTAAAGTGTCTGATATAGCTCACATCCCTCACTGTAACAGTGTCTGATATAGCTCACATCCCTCACTGTAACAGTGTACGATACCCATGTCCCTCACTGTAACAGTGTCTGATACCCACGTCCCTCACTGTAACAGTGTCTGATACCCACGTCCCTCACTGTAACAGTGTCTGATATCCACGTCCCTCACTGTAACAGTCTGATATCCACGTCCCTCACTGTAACAGTGTCTGATATCCACGTCCCTCACTGTAACAGTGTCTGATATAGCTCACATCCTCACTGTAACTGTGTCTGATATCCACATCCCTCACTGTAACAGTGTATGATATCCACATCCCTCACTGTACAGTGTCTGATATAGCTCACAAGTCCTCACTGTAACAGTGTCTGATATCCACATCCCCGCACCGTAACAGTGTTTGATATTCCGTCCCTCACTGTAACAGTGTCTGATATAGATCACATCCCTCACTGTAACAGTGTCTGCTATAGCTCACATCCGTCACCGTAACAGTGTCTGATATCCACATCCCGCACCGTAAACAGTGTCTGATATTCACGTCCCTCACTGTAACAGTGTCTGATATAGCTCACATCCCTCACTGTAACAGTGTCTGATACCCAAGTCCCTCACTGTAACAGTGTCTGATATCCACGTCCCTCACGTGTAACAGTCTCTGATATCTACGTCCCTCACTGTAAACAGTGTCTGATATCCACGTCCCTCACTGTAATGTCTGATATCCACGTCCCTCACTGTAACAGTGTCTGATACCCACGTCCCTCACTGTAACAGTGTCTGATATCCACATCCCTCACTGTAACAGTGTCTGATATAGCTCACATCCCTCACTGTAACAGTGTCTGATATCCACGTCCCCTCACTGTAACAGTGTCTGATACAGATCACATCCCTCACGGTAACAGTGTCTGATATAGCTCACATCTCTCACTGTAACAGTGTCTGATATCCACATCCCTCACTGTAACAGTGTCTGATATCCACATCCCTCACTGTAACAGTTTCTGATATCTCACATCCCTCACTGTAACAGTGTCTGATATAGCTCATATCCCTCACTGTAACAGTGTCCGATACCCATGTCCCTTACTGTAACAGGTGTCTGATACCAACGTCCCTCACTGTAACAGTGTCTGATATCCACATCCCTCACTGTAACAGTGTCTGATATCCACATCCCTCACTGTAAGTGTCTGATATCCACGTCCCTCACTGTAACAGTGTCTGATACCTCCACATCCTCACTGTAACAGTGTCTGATATCCACAACCCTCACTGTAACAGTGTCTGATATAGCTCAGGTCCTCACTGTAACAGTGTCTGATAATCCACGTCCCGCACCGTAACAGTGTCTGATATTCACGGTCCCTCACTGTAACAGTGTCTGATATAGATCACATCCCTCACTGTAACAGTGTCTGATATAGCTCACATCCCACACCGTAAGTGTCTGATATCCACATCCCGCACCATAACAGTGTCTGATATTCACGTCCCTCACTGTAACAGTGTATGATATAGCTTACATCCCTCACTGTAACAGAGTCTGATACCCAAGTCCCTCACTGTAACAGTGTCTGATATCCACGTCCCTCAGTGTAACAGTGTCTGATATCCACGTCCCCCACTGTAACAGTGTCTGATTTAGCTCACATCCCTCACAGTAACAGTGTCTGATATCCACATCCCTCACTGTAACAGTGTCTGATATCCACATCCCTCACTGTAACATTGTCTGATATCCACATCCCTCACTGTAACAGTGTCTGATATAGCTCACATCCCTCACTGTAACAGTGTCTGAGATCCACGATCCCTCACTGTAACAGTGTCTGATATAGCTCACATACCTCACTGTAACGGTGTCTGACATACACGTCCCTCACTGTAACAGTGTCTGATACCCACGTCCCTCACTGTAACAGTGTCTGATATAGCTCACAGTCCTCACTGTAACAGTGTCTGATATCCACGTCCCTCACTGTAACAGTGTCTGATATACATCACATCCCTCACTGTAACAGTGTCTGATATAACCCACATCCCTCACTGTATCAGTGTCTGATATCCACATCCCTCACTGTAACAGTGTCTGATATCCACATCCCTCACTGTAACAGTGTCGGATATAGCTCACATCCCTCACTGTAACAGTGTCTGAGATCCACATTCCCTCACTGTAAACAACTGGTCTGATATAGCTCACATCCCTTCACTGTAACAGTGCTCTGATATAGCTCACATCCTCACTGTAACAGTGTCTGATATCCCAGCATCCCTCACAGTAACAGTGTCCGATATAGCTCGCATCCCTCACTGTAACAGTGTCTGATACCCACGTCCCTCACTGTACAGTGTCTGATATCCACATCCCTGAGTGTAATAGTGTCTGATATCCACATCTCTCACTGTAACAGTGTCTGGTATAGCTCACATCCTTCACTGTAACAGGGTCTGATATCCACATCCTCACTGTAACAGTCTGATATCCACGTCCCTCACTGTAACAGTGTCTGATACCCACGTCCCTTCACTTGTAACAGAGTCTGATATCCACATCCCTCAGTGTATATAGTGTCTGATATAGCTCACATCCCTCACTGTAAGAGAGTGTCTGATATCCTCATCCCTGACTGTATACAGTGGTCTGATATAGCTCACATCCCTCACTGTAACAGTGTCATGATATCCACATCTCCTCACTGTAACAGTGTCTGGTATAGCTCACATCCCTCACTGTAACAGTGTCTGATATAGCTCACATCCCTCACTGTAACAGTGTCTGATATCCACATCCCTCACAGTAACAGTGTCTGATATAGCTCGCATCCCTCACTGTAACAGTGGTCTGATACCCACGTCCCTCACTGTAACAGTGTCTGATATCCCACATCCCTGAGTGTAATAGTGTCCGATATAGCTCACATCCCTCACTGTAACAGTGTCTGGTATCCACATCCCTGACTGTAATAATGTCTGATATCCACGTCCCTCACTGTAAGTGTCTGATATCCACGTCGCCCACTGTAACAGTGTCCTGATATAGCTCACATCCCTCACTGTAAAAGTGTCTGATATCCACATCCCTCACTGCAACAGTGTCTGATTTTTGCTCACATCCCTCACTGTAACAGTGTCTGAGATCCACGTCCCTCACTGTAACAGTGTCTGATACCCACGTCCCTCACTGTAACAGTGTCTGACATCCACATCCCTCACTGTCACAGTGTCTGATATAGCTCACATCCTCGCTGTAACAGTGTCTGATATCACGTCCCTCACTGTAACAGTATCTGATATAGATCACATCCCTCACTGTAACAGTGTCTGAGATCCACATCCTCACTGTAACAGTGTCTGATATAGCTCGACATACCTCACTGTAACAGTGTCTGATATAGCTCACATCCCTCACTATAACAGTGTCTGATACCCACGTCCCTCACTGTAACAGTGTCTGATATCCACGTCCCTCACTGTAACAGTGTCTGATATCCACGTCCCTCACTGTAACAGAGTCTGATATCCACGTCCCTCACTGTAACAGTGTCTGATATAGCTCACATCCCTCACTGTAACAGCGTCTAATAATCCACATCCCTCACTGTAACAGTGTCTGATATCCACATCCCTCACTGTAACAGTGTCTGATATAGCTCACATCCCTCACTGTAACAGTGTCTGTGATCCACATCCCTCACTGTAACAGTGTCTGATATAGCTCACATCCCTCACTGTAACAGTGTCTGATATAGCTCACATCCCTCACTGTAACAGTGTCTGATTTCCACATCCCTCACTGTAACAGGGTCTGATACCCACGTCCCTCACTGTAACAGTGTCTGATATCCACATCCCTCACTGTAAGTGTCTGATATAGCTCACATCCCTCACTGTAACAGTGTCTGATATCCACCTCCCTCACTGTAACAGTGTCTGATATCCACATCCCTCACTGTAACAGTGTCTGATTATACACATCCCTCACTGTAACAGTGTCTGATATAGCTCACATCCCTCACTATAACAGTGTCTGAGATCCACATCCCTCACTGTAACAGTGTCTCATATCCACATCCCTCACTGTAACAGTGTCTGATATCCACGTCACTCACTGTAACAGTGTCTGATACCCACGTCCCTCACTGTAACAGTGTCTGATATAGATCACATCCCTCACTGTAACAGTGTCTGATACCCACATCCCTCACTGTAACAGTGTTTGATATGCACGTCCCTCAGTGTAACAGTGTCTGATATCCACGTCCCTCACTGTAACAGTGTCTGATATAGCTCACAGTCCTCACTGTAACAGTGTCTGATATCCACGTCCCTCACTGTAACATTGTCTGATATAGATCACATCCCTCACTGTAACAGTGTCTGATATAGCTCACATCCTTCACCATAACAGTGTCTGATATCCACGTCCCTCACCGTAACAGTGTCTGATATCCACGTCCCTCACTGTAAAAGTGTCTGATATCCACGCCCCTTACTGTAAGTGTCTGATATAGCTCACATCCCTCACTGTAACTGTGTCCGATACCCACGTCCCTCACTGTATCAGTGTCTGATATCCACGTCCCTCACTGTAAATGTGTCTGAGATCCACATCTCTCACTGAAACAGTGTCTGGTATAGCTCACATCCTTCACTGTAACAGTGTCTGATATCCACGTCCCTCACTGTAACAGTGTCTGATATCCACTTCCCTCACCGTAACAGGGTCTGATATCCACATCCCTCACTGTAACAGTCTGAAATCCACGTCCCTCACTGTAACAGTGTCTGATACCCACGTCCCTCACTGTAACAGTGTCTGATATCCACATCCCTCAGTGTAATAGTGTCTGATATAGCTCACATCCCTTACTGTAACAGTGTCTCATATCCACATCCCTGACTGTAACAGTGTCTGATATAGCTCACATCCCTCACTGTAACAGTGTCTGATATCCACATCTCCCACTGTAACAGTGTCTGGTATAGCTCACATCCTTCACTTTAACAGTGTCTGATATCCACGTCCCTCAGTGTAACAGTGTCTGATATCCACGTCCCTCACTGTAACAGTGTCTGATATAGCTCACAGTCCTCACTGTAACAGTGTCTGATATCCACGTCCCTCACTGTAACATTGTCTGATATAGATCACATCCCTCACTGTAACAGTGTCTGATATAGCTCACATTCTTCACCATAACAGTGTCTGATATCCACGTCCCTCACCGTAACAGTGTCTGATATCCACGTCCCTCACTGTAACAGTGTCTGATATCCACGCCCCTCACTGCAACAGTGTCTGATATAGCTCACATCCCTCACTGTAACAGTGTCCGATACCCACCTCCCTCATAGTATCAGTGTCTGATATCCACGTCCCTCACTGTAACAGTTTCTGATATAGCTCACATCCCTGACTGTAACAGTGTCTGATATCCATATCTCTCACTGTAACAGTGTCTGATCTAGCTCACATCCTTCACTGTAACAGTGTCTGATATCCACGTCCCTCACTGTAACAGTGTCTGATATCCACCTCCCTCACCGTAACAGGGTCTGATATCCACATCCCTCACTGTAACAGACTGAAATCCACGTCCCTCACTGTAACAGTGTCTGATACCCACGTCCCTCACTGTAACAGTGTCTGATATCCACATCCCTCACTGTAACAGTGTCTGATATCCACGTCACTCACTGTAACAGTGTCTGATATCCACATCCCTCACTGTAACAGTGTCTGATATCCACATCCCTCACTGTAACAGTGTCTGATATAGCTCACATCCCTCACTATAACAGTGTCTGATATCCACATCCCTCACTGTAACAGTGTCTGATATAGCTCACATCCCTCACTGTAACAGTGTCTGTTATCCACGTCCCTCACTGTAACAGTGTCTGATATAGATCACATCCCTCACTGTAACATTGTTTGATACCCACCTCCCTCACTGTAACAGTGTCTGATATCCACCTCCCTCACTGTAACAGTGTCTGATATCCACTTCCCTCACTGTAACAGTCTGATATCCACGTCCCTCACTGTAACAGTGTCTGATACCCACGTTCCTCACTGTAACAGTGTCTGATATCCACGTTCTTCAGTGTAACAGTGTCTGATATCCACGTCCCTCACTGTAACAGTGTCTGATATCGCTCACAGTCCTCACTGTAACAGTGTCTGATATCCACGTCCCTCACTGTAACAGTGTCTGATATAGATCACATCCCTCACTGTAACAGTGTCTGATATAGCTCACATCCTTCACCATAACAGTGTCTGATATCCACGTCCCTCACCGTAACAGTGTCTGATATCCACGTCCCTCACTGTAACAGTGTCTGATATCCACGCCCCTCACTGTAACAGTGTCTGATATAGCTCACATCCCTCACTGTAACAGTGTCCGATACCCACGTCCCTCACTGTATCAGTGTCTGATATCCACGTCCCTCACTGTAACAGTTTCTGATATAGCTCACATCCCTGACTGTAACAGTGTCTGATATCCACGTCCCTCACTGTAACAGTGTCTGATATCCACTTCCTTCACCGTAACAGGGTCTGATATCCACATCCCTCACTGTAACAGTATGAAATCCACGTCCCTGACTGTAACAGTGTCTGATACCCACGTCCCTCACTGTAACAGTGTCTGATATCCACATCCCTCAGTGTAATAGTGTCTGATATAGCTCACATCCCTTACTGTAACAGTGTCTGATATCCACATCCCTGACTGTAACAGTGTCTGATATAGCTCACATCCCTCACTGTAACAGTGTCTGATATCCACATCTCCCACTGTAACAGTGTCTGGTATAGCTCACATCCTTCACTTTAACAGTGTCTGATATCCACGTCCCTCACTGCAACAGTGTCTGATATCCACCTCCCTCACTGTAACAGGGTCTGATATCCACATCCCTCACTGTAACAGTCTGATATCCACGTCCCTCACTGTAACAGTGTCTGATATAGCTCACATCCCTCACTGTAACAGTGTCTGATACCCACGTCCCTCACTGTAACAGTGTCTCATACCCACGTACCTCACTGTAACAGTGTCTGATACCCATGTCCCTCACTGTAACAGTATCTAATATCCACGTCCCTCACTGTAACAGTGTCTGATACCCACGGCCCTCACTGTAACAGTGTCTGATACCAACGTCCCTCACTGTAACAGTGTCTGATATCCACGTCCCTCACAGTAACAGAGTCTGATATAGCTCACAGTCCTCACTGTAACAGTGTCTGATATCCAAGTCCCTCACTGTAACAGTGCCTGATATAGATCACATCCCTCACTGTAACAGTATCTGATATAGCTCACATCCCTCACCGTAACAGTGTCTGATATCCACGTCCCTCACCGTAACAGTGTCTGATATCCACGTCCCTCACTGTAACAGTGTCTGATATCCACGTCCCTCACCGTAACAGTCTGATATAGCTCACATCCCTCACTGTAACAGTGTCTGATAGACACATTCCTGACTGTAACAGTGTCTGATATAGATCACATCCCTCAATGTAACAGTGTCTGATATCCACATCTGTCACTGTAACAGTGTCTGGTATAGCTCACATCATTCACTGTAACAGTGTCTGATATCCACGTCCCTCACCGTAACAGTGTCTGATATCCACCTCCCTCACTGTAACAGGGTCTGATATCCACATCCCTCACTGTAACAGTCTGATATCCATGTCCCTCACTGTAACAGTGTCTGATACCCACGTCCCTCACTGTAACAGTGACTGATATCCACATCCCTCAGTGTAATAGTGTCTGATATCCACGTCCCTCACTGTAACAGTGTCTGATATAGCTCACAGTCCTCACTGTAACAGTGTCTGATATCCACAACCCTCACTGTAACAGTGTCTGATATCCACGTCCCTCACTGTAACAGTCTCTGATATCTACGTCCCTCACTGTAACAGTGTCTGATATCCACGTCCCTCACTGTAATGTCTGATATCCACGTCCCTCACTGTAACAGTGTCTGATACCCACGTCCCTCACTGTAACAGTGTCTGATATCCACATCCCTCACTGTAACAGTGTCTGATATAGCTCACATCCCTCACTGTAACAGTGTCTGATATCCACGTCCCTCACTGTAACAGTGTCTGATACAGATCACATCTCTCACGGTAACAGTGTCTGATATAGCTCACATCTCTCACTGTAACAGTGTCTGATATCCACATCCCTCACTGTAACAGTGTCTGATATCCACATCCCTCACTGTAACAGTTTCTGATATCTCACATCCCTCACTGTAACAGTGTCTGATATAGCTCATATCCCTCACTGTAACAGTGTCCGATACCCATGTCCCTTACTGTAACAGTGTCTGATACCAACGTCCCTCACTGTAACAGTGTCTGATATCCACATCCCTCACTGTAACAGTGTCTGATATCCACATCCCTCACTGTAAGTGTCTGATATCCACGTCCCTCACTGTAACAGTGTCTGATATCCACATCCCTCACTGTAACAGTGTCTGATATCCACAACCCTCACTGTAACAGTGTCTGATATAGCTCACAGTCCTCACTGTAACAGTGTCTGATATCCACGTCCCGCACCGTAACAGTGTCTGATATTCACGTCCCTCACTGTAACAGTGTCTGATATAGATCACATCCCTCACTGTAACAGTGTCTGATATAGCTCACATCCCACACCGTAAGTGTCTGATATCCATATCCCGCACCGTAACAGTGTCTGATATTCACGTCCCTCACTGTAACAGTGTATGATATAGCTTACATCCCTCACTGTAACAGAGTCTGATACCCAAGTCCCTCACTGTAACAGTGTCTGATATCCACGTCCCTCAGTGTAACAGTGTCTGATATCCACGTCCCCCACTGTAACAGTGTCTGATATAGCTCACATCCCTCACAGTAACAGTGTCTGATATCCACATCCCTCACTGTAACAGTGTCTGATATCCACATCCCTCACTGTAACATTGTCTGATATCCACATCCCTCACTGTAACAGTGTCTGATATAGCTCACATCCCTCACTGTAACAGTGTCTGAGATCCACATCCCTCACTGTAACAGTGTCTGATATAGCTCACATACCTCACTGTAACGGTGTCTGATATACACGTCCCTCACTGTAACAGTGTCTGATACCCACGTCCCTCACTGTAACAGTGTCTGATATAGCTCACAGTCCTCACTGTAACAGTGTCTGATATCCACGTCCCTCACTGTAACAGTGTCTGATATACATCACAACCCTCACTGTAACAGTGTCTGATATAACCCACATCCCTCACTGTATCAGTGTCTGATATCCACATCCCTCACTGTAACAGTGTCTGATATCCACATCCCTCACTGTAACAGTGTCGGATATAGCTCACATCCCTCACTGTAACAGTGTCTGAGATCCACATCCCTCACTGTAACACTGTCTGATATAGCTCACATCCCTCACTGTAACAGTGTCTGATATAGCTCACATCCCTCACTGTAACAGTGTCTGATATCCACATCCCTCACAGTAACAGTGTCCGATATAGCTCGCATCCCTCACTGTAACAGTGTCTGATACCCACGTCCCTCACTGTAACAGTGTCTGATATCCACATCCCTGAGTGTAATAGTGTCTGATATCCACATCTCTCACTGTAACAGTGTCTGGTATAGCTCACATCCTTCACTGTAACAGGGTCTGATATCCACATCCCTCACTGTAACAGTCTGATATCCACGTCCCTCACTGTAACAGTGTCTGATACCCACGTCCCTCATTGTAACAGAGTCTGATATCCACATCCCTCAGTGTAATAGTGTCTGATATAGCTCACATCCCTCACTGTAAGAGTGTCTGATATCCACATCCCTGACTGTAACAGTGTCTGATATAGCTCACATCCCTCACTGTAACAGTGTCTGATATCCACATCTCTCACTGTAACAGTGTCTGGTATAGCTCACATCCCTCACTGTAACAGTGTCTGATATAACTTACATCCCTCACTGTAACAGTGTCTGATATCCACATCCCTCACAGTAACAGTGTCTGATATAGCTCGCATCCCTCACTGTAACAGTGTCTGATACCCACGTCCCTCACCGTAACAGTGTCTGATATCCACGTCCCTCACTGTAACAGTGTCTGATATCCACACCCCTTACTGTAAGTGTCTGATATAGCTCACATCCTTCACCATAACAGTGTCTGATATCCACGTCCCTCACCGTAACAGTGTCTGATATCCACGTCCCTCACTGTAACAGTGTCTGATATCCACACCCCTTACTGTAAGTGTCCGATATAGCTCACATCCCTCACTGTAACTGTGTCCGATACCCACGTCCCTCACTGTATCAGTGTCTGATATCCACGTCCCTCACTGTAAATGTGTCTGAGATCCACATCTCTCACTGAAACAGTGTCTGGTATAGCTCACATCCTTCACTGTAACAGTGTCTGATATCCACGTCCCTCACTGTAACAGTGTCTGAAATCCACTTCCCTCACCGTAACAGGGTCTGATATCCACATCCCTCACTGTAACAGTCTGAAATCCACGTCCCTCACTGTAACAGTGTCTGATACCCACGTCCCTCACTGTAACAGTGTCTGATATCCACATCCCTCAGTGTAATAGTGTCTGATATAGCTCACATCCCTTACTGTAACAGTGTCTCATATCCACATCCCTGACTGTAACAGTGTCTGATATAGCTCACATCCCTCACTGTAACAGTGTCTGATATCCACATCTCCCACTGTAACAGTGTCTGATATCCACGTCCCTCACTGTAACAGTGTCTGATATAGCTCGCATCCCTCACTGTAACAGTGTCTGATACCCACGTCCCTCACTGTAACAGTGTCTGATATCCACATCCCTGAGTGTAATAGTGTCCGATATAGCTCACATCCCTCACTGTAACAGTGTCTGGTATCCACATCCCTGACTGTAATAATGTCTGATATCCACGTCCCTCACTGTAAGTGTCTGATATCCACGTCCCCCACTGTAACAGTGTCTGATATAGCTCACATCCCTCACTGTAACAGTGTCTGATATCCACATCCCTCACTGCAACAGTGTCTGATTTTGCTCACATCCCTCACTGTAACAGTGTCTGAGATCCATGTCCCTCACTGTAACAGTGTCTGATACCCACGTCCCTCACTGTAACAGTGTCTGACATCCACATCCCTCACTGTCACAGTGTCTGATATAGCTCACATCCCTCACTGTAACAGTGTCTGATATCCACGTCCCTCACTGTAACAGTGTCTGATATAGATCACATCCCTCACTGTAACAGTGTCTGAGATCCACATCCCTCACTGTAACAGTGTCTGATATAGCTCACATACCTCACTGTAACAGTGTCTGATATAGCTCACATCCCTCACTATAACAGTGTCTGATACCCACGTCCCTCACTGTAACAGTGTCTGATATCCACGTCCCTCACTGTAACAGTGTCTGATATCCACGTCCCTCACTGTAACAGTGTCTGATATCCACGTCCCTCACTGTAACAGTGTCTGATATAGCTCACATCCCTCACTGTAACAGTGTCTAATATCCACATCCCTCACTGTAACAGTGTCTGATATCCACATCCCTCACTGTAACAGTGTCTGATATAGCTCACATCCCTCACTGTAACAGTGTCTGAGATCCACATCCCTCACTGTAACAGTGTCTGATATAGCTCACATCCCTCACTGTAACAGTGTCTGATATAGCTCACATCCCTCACTGTAACAGTGTCTGATATCCACATCCCTCACTGTAACAGTGTCTGATACCCACGTCCCTCACTGTAACAGTGTCTGATATCCACATCCGTCACTGTAACAGTGTCTGATATAGCTCACATCCCTCACTGTAACAGTGTCTGACATCCACCTCCCTCACTGTAACAGTGTCTGATATCCACATCCCTCACTGTAACAGTGTCTGATATACACATCCCTCACTGTAACAGTGTCTGATATAGCTCACATCCCTCACTGTAACAGTGTCTGAGATCCACATCCCTCACTGTAACAGTGTCTGATATCCACATCCCTCACTGTAACAGTGTCTGATATCCACATCCCTCACTGTAACAGTGTCTGATACCCACGTCCCTCACTGTAACAGTGTCTGATATAGATCACATCCCTCACTGTAACAGTGTCTGATACCCACATCCCTCACTGTAACAGTGTCTGATATCCACGTCCCTCAGTGTAACAGTGTCTGATATCCACGTCCCTCACTGTAACAGTGTCTGATATAGCTCACAGTCCTCACTGTAACAGTGTCTGATATCCACGTCCCTCACTGTAACATTGTCTGATATAGATCACATCCCTCACTGTAACAGTGTCTGATATAGCTCACATCCTTCACCATAACAGTGTCTGATATCCACGTCCCTCACCGTAACAGTGTCTGATATCCACGTCCCTCACTGTAACAGTGTCTGATATCCACACCCCTTACTGTAAGTGTCTGATATAGCTCACATCCCTCACTGTAACTGTGTCCGATACCCACGTCCCTCACTGTATCAGTGTCTGATATCCACGTCCCTCACTGTAAATGTGTCTGAGATCCACATCTCTCACTGAAACAGTGTCTGGTATAGCTCACATCCTTCACTGTAACAGTGTCTGATATCCACGTCCCTCACTGTAACAGTGTCTGATATCCACTTCCCTCACCGTAACAGGGTCTGATATCCACATCCCTCACTGTAACAGTCTGAAATCCACGTCCCTCACTGTAACAGTGTCTGATACCCACGTCCCTCACTGTAACAGTGTCTGATATCCACATCCCTCAGTGTAATAGTGTCTGATATAGCTCACATCCCTTACTGTAACAGTGTCTCATATCCACATCCCTGACTGTAACAGTGTCTGATATAGCTCACATCCCTCACTGTAACAGTGTCTGATATCCACATCTCCCACTGTAACAGTGTCTGGTATAGCTCACATCCTTCACTTTAACAGTGTCTGATATCCACGTCCCTCAGTGTAACAGTGTCTGATATCCACGTCCCTCACTGTAACAGTGTCTGATATAGCTCACAGTCCTCACTGTAACAGTGTCTGATATCCACGTCCCTCACTGTAACATTGTCTGATATAGATCACATCCCTCACTGTAACAGTGTCTGATATAGCTCACATCCTTCACCATAACAATGTCTGATATCCACGTCCCTCACCGTAACAGTGTCTGATATCCACGTCCCTCACTGTAACAGTGTCTGATATCCACGCCCCTCACTGCAACAGTGTCTGATATAGCTCACATCCCTCACTGTAACAGTGTCCGATACCCACCTCCCTCATAGTATCAGTGTCTGATATCCACGTCCCTCACTGTAACAGTTTCTGATATAGCTCACATCCCTGACTGTAACAGTGTCTGATATCCATATCTCTCACTGTAACAGTGTCTGATCTAGCTCACATCCTTCACTGTAACAGTGTCTGATATCCACGTCCCTCACTGTAACAGTGTCTGATATCCACCTCCCTCACCGTAACAGGGTCTGATATCCACATCCCTCACTGTAACAGACTGAAATCCACGTCCCTCACTGTAACAGTGTCTGATACCCACGTCCCTCACTGTAACAGTGTCTGATATCCACATCCCTCACTGTAACAGTGTCTGATATCCACGTCCCTCACTGTAACAGTGTCTGATATCCACATCCCTCACTGTAACAGTGTCTGATATCCACATCCCTCACTGTAACAGTGTCTGATATAGCTCACATCCCTCACTGTAACAGTGTCTGATATCCACATCCCTCACTGTAACAGTGTCTGATATAGCTCACATCCCTCACTGTAACAGTGTCTGTTATCCACGTCCCTCACTGTAACAGTGTCTGATATAGATCACATCCCTCACTGTAACATTGTTTGATACCCACCTCCCTCACTGTAACAGTGTCTGATATCCACCTCCCTCACTGTAACAGTGTCTGATATCCACTTCCCTCACTGTAACAGTCTGATATCCACGTCCCTCACTGTAACAGTGTCTGATACCCACGTTCCTCACTGTAACAGTGTCTGATATCCACGTCCCTCAGTGTAACAGTGTCTGATATCCACGTCCCTCACTGTAACAGTGTCTGATATCGCTCACAGTCCTCACTGTAACAGTGTCTGATATCCACGTCCCTCACTGTAACAGTGTCTGATATAGATCACATCCCTCACTGTAACAGTGTCTGATATAGCTCACATCCTTCACCATAACAGTGTCTGATATCCACGTCCCTCACCGTAACAGTGTCTGATATCCACGTCCCTCACTGTAACAGTGTCTGATATCCACGCCCCTCACTGTAACAGTGTCTGATATAGCTCACATCCCTCACTGTAACAGTGTCCGATACCCACGTCCCTCACTGTATCAGTGTCTGATATCCACGTCCCTCACTGTAACAGTTTCTGATATAGCTCACATCCCTGACTGTAACAGTGTCTGATATCCACATCTCTCACTGAAAAAGTGTCTGGTATAGCTCACATCCTTCCCTGTAACAGTGTCTGATATCCACGTCCCTCACTGTAACAGTGTCTGATATCCACTTCCTTCACCGTAACAGGGTCTGATATCCACATCCCTCACTGTAACAGTCTGAAATCCACGTCCCTCACTGTAACAGTGTCTGATACCCACGTCCCTCACTGTAACAGTGTCTGATATCCACATCCCTCAGTGTAATAGTGTCTGATATAGCTCACATCCCTTACTGTAACAGTGTCTGATATCCACATCCCTGACTGTAACAGTGTCTGATATAGCTCACATCCCTCACTGTAACAGTGTCTGATATCCACATCTCCCACTGTAACAGTGTCTGGTATAGCTCACATCCTTCACTTTAACAGTGTCTGATATCCACGTCCCTCACTGCAACAGTGTCTGATATCCACATCCCTCACTGTAACAGGGTCTGATATCCACATCCCTCACTGTAACAGTCTGATATCCACGTCCCTCACTGTAACAGTGTCTGATATAGCTCACATCCCTCACTGTAACAGTGTCTGATACCCACGTCCCTCACTGTAACAGTGTCTCATACCCACGTACCTCACTGTAACAGTGTCTGATACCCATGTCCCTCACTGTAACAGTATCTAATATCCACGTCCCTCACTGTAACAGTGTCTGATACCCACGGCCCTCACTGTAACAGTGTCTGATACCAACGTCCCTCACTGTAACAGTGTCTGATATCCACGTCCCTCACAGTAACAGAGTCTGATATAGCTCACAGTCCTCACTGTAACAGTGTCTGATATCGAAGTCCCTCACTGTAACAGTGTCTGATATAGATCACATCCCTCACTGTAACAGTATCTGATATAGCTTACATCCCTCACCGTAACAGTGTCTGATATCCACGTCCCTCACCGTAACAGTGTCTGATATCCACGTCCCTCACTGTAACAGTGTCTGATATCCACGTCCCTCACTGTAACAGTCTGATATAGCTCACATCCCTCACTGTAACAGTGTCTGATAGACACATTCCTGACTGTAACAGTGTCTGATATAGATCACATCCCTCAATGTAACAGTGTCTGACATCCACATCTGTCACTGTAACAGTGTCTGGTATAGCTCACATCATTCACTGTAACAGTGTCTGATATCCACGTCCCTCACCGTAACAGTGTCTGATATCCACCTCCCTCACTGTAACAGGGTCTGATATCCACATCCCTCACTGTAACAGTCTGATATCCATGTCCCTCACTGTAACAGTGTCTGATACCCACGTCCCTCACTGTAACAGTGTCTGATATCCACATCCCTCAGTGTAATAGTGTCTGATATCCACGTCCCTCACTGTAACAGTGTCTGATATAGCTCACAGTCCTCACTGTAACAGTGTCTGATATCCACGTCCCTCACTGTAACATTGTCTCATATAGATCACATCCCTCACTGTAACAGTGTCTGATATAGCTCACATCCTTCACCATAAGAGTGTCTGATATCCACGTCCCTCACCGTAACAGTGACTGATATCCACGTCCCTCACTGTAACAGTGTCTGATATCCACGCCCCTCACTGCAACAGTGTCTGATATAGCTCACATCCCTCACTGTAACAGTGTCCGATACCCACCTCCCTCATTGTATCAGTGTCTGATATCCACGTCCCTCACTGTAACAGTTTCTGATATAGCTCACATCCCTGACTGTAACAGTGTCTGATATCCACATCTCTCACTGTAACAGTGTCTGGTATAGCTCACATCCTTCACTGTAACAGTGTCTGATATCCACGTCCCTCACTGTAACAGTGTCTGATATCCACCTCCCTCACCGTAACAGGGTCTGATATCCACATCCCTCACTGTAACAGACTGAAATCCACGTCCCTCACTGTAACAGTGTCTGATACCCACGTCCCTCACTGTAACAGTGTCTGATATCCACATCCCTCACTGTAACAGTGTCTGATATCCACGTCCCTCACTGTAACAGTCTGATATAGATCACATCCCTGACTGTAACAGTGTCTGATATCCACGTCGCTCACTGTAACAGTGTCTGATATCCACATCCCTCACTGTAACAGTGTCTGATATCCACATCCCTCACTGTAACAGTGTCTGATATAGCTCACATCCCTCACTGTAACAGTGTCTGAGATCCACATCCCTCACTGTAACAGTGTCTGATATCCACATCCCTCACTGTAACAGTGTCTGATATCCACGTCCCTCACTGTAACAGTGTCTGATACCCACGTCCCTCACTGTAACAGTGTCTGATATCCACATCCCTCACTGTAACAGTGTCTGATATAGCTCACATCCCTCACTGTAACAGTGTCTGTTATCCACGTCCCTCACTGTAACAGTGTCTGATATAGATCACATCCCTCACTGTAACATTGTCTGATACCCACCTCCCTCACTGTAACAGTGTCTGATATCCACTTCCCTCACTGTAACAGTGTCTGATATCAACTTCCCTCACTGTAACAGTCTGATATCCACGTCCCTCACTGTAACAGTGTCTGATACCCACGTTCCTCACTGTAACAGTGTCTGATATCCACGTCCCTCAGTGAAACAGTGTCCGATATCCACGTCCCTCACTGTAACAGTGTCTGATATCGCTCACAGTCCTCACTGCAACAGTGTCTGATATCCACGTCCCTCACTGTAACAGTGTCTGATATAGATCACATCCCTCACTGTAACAGTGTCTGATATAGCTCACATCCTTCACCATAACAGTGTCTGATATCCACGTCCCTCACCGTAACAGTGTCTGATATCCACGTCCCTCACTGTAACAGTGTCTGATATCCACGCCCCTCACTGTAATAGTGTCTGATATAGCTCACATCCCTCACTGTAACAGTGTCCAATACCCACGTCCCTCACTGTAACAGTGTCTGATATCCACATCCCTCACTGTAACAGTGTCGGATATAGCTTACATCCCTCACTGTAACAGTGTCTGAGATCCACATCCCTCACTGTAACACTGTCTGATATAGCTCACATCCCTCACTGTAACAGTGTCTGATATAGCTCACATCCCTCACTGTAACAGTGTCTGATATCCACATCCCTCACAGTAACAGTGTCCGATATAGCTCGCATCCCTCACTGTAACAGTGTCTGATACCCACGTCCCTCACTGTAACAGTGTCTGATATCCACATCCCTGAGTGTAATAGTGTCTGATATCCACATCTCTCACTGTAACAGTGTCTGGTATAGCTCACATCCTTCACTGTAACAGGGTCTGATATCCACATCCCTCACTGTAACAGTCTGATATCCACGTCCCTCACTGTAACAGTGTCTGATACCCACGTCCCTCATTGTAACAGAGTCTGATATCCACATCCCTCAGTGTAATAGTGTCTGATATAGCTCACATCCCTCACTGTAAGAGTGTCTGATATCCACATCCCTGACTGTAACAGTGTCTGATATAGCTCACATCCCTCACTGTAACAGTGTCTGATATCCACATCTCTCACTGTAACAGTGTCTGGTATAGCTCACATCCCTCACTGTAACAGTGTCTGATATAACTTACATCCCTCACTGTAACAGTGTCTGATATCCACATCCCTCACAGTAACAGTGTCTGATATAGCTCGCATCCCTCACTGTAACAGTGTCTGATACCCACGTCCCTCACTGTAACAGTGTCTGATATAGCTCACATCCTTCACCATAACAGTGTCTGATATCCACGTCCCTCACCGTAACAGTGTCTGATATCCACGTCCCTCACTGTAACAGTGTCTGATATCCACACCCCTTACTGTAAGTGTCTGATATAGCTCACATCCCTCACTGTAACTGTGTCCGATACCCACGTCCCTCACTGTATCAGTGTCTGATATCCACGTCCCTCACTGTAAATGTGTCTGAGATCCACATCTCTCACTGAAACAGTGTCTGGTATAGCTCACATCCTTCACTGTAACAGTGTCTGATATCCACGTCCCTCACTGTAACAGTGTCTGAAATCCACTTCCCTCACCGTAACAGGGTCTGATATCCACATCCCTCACTGTAACAGTCTGAAATCCACGTCCCTCACTGTAACAGTGTCTGATACCCACGTCCCTCACTGTAACAGTGTCTGATATCCACATCCCTCAGTGTAATAGTGTCTGATATAGCTCACATCCCTTACTGTAACAGTGTCTCATATCCACATCCCTGACTGTAACAGTGTCTGATATAGCTCACATCCCTCACTGTAACAGTGTCTGATATCCACATCTCCCACTGTAACAGTGTCTGATATCCACGTCCCTCACTGTAACAGTGTCTGATATAGCTCGCATCCCTCACTGTAACAGTGTCTGATACCCACGTCCCTCACTGTAACAGTGTCTGATATCCACATCCCTGAGTGTAATAGTGTCCGATATAGCTCACATCCCTCACTGTAACAGTGTCTGGTATCCACATCCCTGACTGTAATAATGTCTGATATCCACGTCCCTCACTGTAAGTGTCTGATATCCACGTCCCCCACTGTAACAGTGTCTGATATAGCTCACATCCCTCACTGTAACAGTGTCCTGATATCCACATCCCTCACTGCAACAGTGTCTGATTTTGCTCACATCCTCACTGTAACAGTGTCTGAGATCCACGTCCCTCACTGTAACAGTGTCTGATACCCACGTCCCTCACTGTAACAGTGTCTGACATCCACATCCCTCACTGTCACAGTGTCTGATATAGCTCACATCCCTCACTGTAACAGTGTCTGATATCCACGTCCCTCACTGTAACAGTGTCTGATATAGATCACATCCCTCACTGTAACAGTGTCTGAGATCCACATCCCTCACTGTAACAGTGTCTGATATAGCTCACATACCTCACTGTAACAGTGTCTGATATAGCTCACATCCCTCACTATAACAGTGTCTGATACCCACGTCCCTCACTGTAACAGTGTCTGATATCCACGTCCCTCACTGTAACAGTGTCTGATATCCACGTCCCTCACTGTAACAGTGTCTGATATCCACGTCCCTCACTGTAACAGTGTCTGATATAGCTCACATCCCTCACTGTAACAGTGTCTAATATCCACATCCCTCACTGTAACAGTGTCTGATATCCACATCCCTCACTGTAACAGTGTCTGATATAGCTCACATCCCTCACTGTAACAGTGTCTGAGATCCACATCCCTCACTGTAACAGTGTCTGATATAGCTCACATCCCTCACTGTAACAGTGTCTGATATAGCTCACATCCCTCACTGTAACAGTGTCTGATATCCACATCCCTCACTGTAACAGTGTCTGATACCCACGTCCCTCACTGTAACAGCGTCTGATATCCACATCCGTCACTGTAACAGTGTCTGATATAGCTCACATCCCTCACTGTAACAGTGTCTGATATCCACCTCCCTCACTGTAACAGTGTCTGATATCCACATCCCTCACTGTAACAGTGTCTGATATACACATCCCTCACTGTAACAGTGTCTGATATAGCTCACATCCCTCACTGTAACAGTGTCTGAGATCCACATCCCTCACTGTAACAGTGTCTGATATCCACATCCCTCACTGTAACAGTGTCTGATATCCACATCCCTCACTGTAACAGTGTCTGATACCCACGTCCCTCACTGTAACAGTGTCTGATATAGATCACATCCCTCACTGTAACAGTGTCTGATACCCACATCCCTCACTGTAACAGTGTCTGATATCCACGTCCCTCAGTGTAACAGTGTCTGATATCCACGTCCCTCACTGTAACAGTGTCTGATATAGCTCACAGTCCTCACTGTAACAGTGTCTGATATCCACGTCCCTCACTGTAACATTGTCTGATATAGATCACATCCCTCACTGTAACAGTGTCTGATATAGCTCACATCCTTCACCATAACAGTGTCTGATATCCACGTCCCTCACCGTAACAGTGTCTGATATCCACGTCCCTCACTGTAACAGTGTCTGATATCCACACCCCTTACTGTAAGTGTCTGATATAGCTCACATCCCTCACTGTAACTGTGTCCGATACCCACGTCCCTCACTGTATCAGTGTCTGATATCCACGTCCCTCACTGTAAATGTGTCTGAGATCCACATCTCTCACTGAAACAGTGTCTGGTATAGCTCACATCCTTCACTGTAACAGTGTCTGATATCCACGTCCCTCACTGTAACAGTGTCTGATATCCACTTCCCTCACCGTAACAGGGTCTGATATCCACATCCCTCACTGTAACAGTCTGAAATCCACGTCCCTCACTGTAACAGTGTCTGATACCCACGTCCCTCACTGTAACAGTGTCTGATATCCACATCCCTCAGTGTAATAGTGTCTGATATAGCTCACATCCCTTACTGTAACAGTGTCTCACATCCACATCCCTGACTGTAACAGTGTCTGATATAGCTCACATCCCTCACTGTAACAGTGTCTGATATCCACATCTCCCACTGTAACAGTGTCTGGTATAGCTCACATCCTTCACTTTAACAGTGTCTGATATCCACGTCCCTCAGTGTAACAGTGTCTGATATCCACGTCCCTCACTGTAACAGTGTCTGATATAGCTCACAGTCCTCACTGTAACAGTGTCTGATATCCACGTCCCTCACTGTAACATTGTCTGATATAGATCACATCCCTCACTGTAACAGTGTCTGATATAGCTCACATCCTTCACCATAACAGTGTCTGATATCCACGTCCCTCACCGTAACAGTGTCTGATATCCACGTCCCTCACTGTAACAGTGTCTGATATCCACGCCCCTCACTGCAACAGTGTCTGATATAGCTCACATCCCTCACTGTAACAGTGTCCGATACCCACCTCCCTCATAGTATCAGTGTCTGATATCCACGTCCCTCACTGTAACAGTTTCTGATATAGCTCACATCCCTGACTGTAACAGTGTCTGATATCCATATCTCTCACTGTAACAGTGTCTGATCTAGCTCACATCCTTCACTGTAACAGTGTCTGATATCCACGTCCCTCACTGTAACAGTGTCTGATATCCACCTCCCTCACCGTAACAGGGTCTGATATCCACATCCCTCACTGTAACAGACTGAAATCCACGTCCCTCACTGTAACAGTGTCTGATACCCACGTCCCTCACTGTAACAGTGTCTGATATCCACATCCCTCACTGTAACAGTGTCTGATATCCACGTCCCTCACTGTAACAGTGTCTGATATCCACATCCCTCACTGTAACAGTGTCTGATATCCACATCCCTCACTGTAACAGTGTCTGATATAGCTCACATCCCTCACTGTAACAGTGTCTGATATCCACATCCCTCACTGTAACAGTGTCTGATATAGCTCACATCCCTCACTGTAACAGTGTCTGTTATCCACGTCCCTCACTGTAACAGTGTCTGATATAGATCACATCCCTCACTGTAACATTGTTTGATACCCACCTCCCTCACTGTAACAGTGTCTGATATCCACCTCCCTCACTGTAACAGTGTCTGATATCCACTTCCCTCACTGTAACAGTCTGATATCCACGTCCCTCACTGTAACAGTGTCTGATACCCACGTTCCTCACTGTAACAGTGTCTGATATCCACGTCCCTCAGTGTAACAGTGTCTGATATCCACGTCCCTCACTGTAACAGTGTCTGATATCGCTCACAGTCCTCACTGTAACAGTGTCTGATATCCACGTCCCTCACTGTAACAGTGTCTGATATAGATCACATCCCTCACTGTAACAGTGTCTGATATAGCTCACATCCTTCACCATAACAGTGTCTGATATCCACGTCCCTCACCGTAACAGTGTCTGATATCCACGTCCCTCACTGTAACAGTGTCTGATATCCACGCCCCTCACTGTAACAGTGTCTGATATAGCTCACATCCCTCACTGTAACAGTGTCCGATACCCACGTCCCTCACTGTATCAGTGTCTGATATCCACGTCCCTCACTGTAACAGTTTCTGATATAGCTCACATCCCTGACTGTAACAGTGTCTGATATCCACATCTCTCACTGAAAAAGTGTCTGGTATAGCTCACATCCTTCCCTGTAACAGTGTCTGATATCCACGTCCCTCACTGTAACAGTGTCTGATATCCACTTCCTTCACCGTAACAGGGTCTGATATCCACATCCCTCACTGTAACAGTCTGAAATCCACGTCCCTCACTGTAACAGTGTCTGATACCCACGTCCCTCACTGTAACAGTGTCTGATATCCACATCCCTCAGTGTAATAGTGTCTGATATAGCTCACATCCCTTACTGTAACAGTGTCTGATATCCACATCCCTGACTGTAACAGTGTCTGATATAGCTCACATCCCTCACTGTAACAGTGTCTGATATCCACATCTCCCACTGTAACAGTGTCTGGTATAGCTCACATCCTTCACTTTAACAGTGTCTGATATCCACGTCCCTCACTGCAACAGTGTCTGATATCCACCTCCCTCACTGTAACAGGGTCTGATATCCACATCCCTCACTGTAACAGTCTGATATCCACGTCCCTCACTGTAATAGTGTCTGATATAGCTCACATCCCTCACTGTAACAGTGTCTGATACCCACGTCCCTCACTGTAACAGTGTCTCATACCCACGTACCTCACTGTAACAGTGTCTGATACCCATGTCCCTCACTGTAACAGTATCTAATATCCACGTCCCTCACTGTAACAGTGTCTGATACCCACGGCCCTCACTGTAACAGTGTCTGATACCAACGTCCCTCACTGTAACAGTGTCTGATATCCACGTCCCTCACAGTAACAGAGTCTGATATAGCTCACAGTCCTCACTGTAACAGTGTCTGATATCCAAGTCCCTCACTGTAACAGTGTCTGATATAGATCACATCCCTCACTGTAACAGTATCTGATATAGCTTACATCCCTCACCGTAACAGTGTCTGATATCCACGTCCCTCACCGTAACAGTGTCTGATATCCACGTCCCTCACTGTAACAGTGTCTGATATCCACGTCCCTCACTGTAACAGTCTGATATAGCTCACATCCCTCACTGTAACAGTGTCTGATAGACACATTCCTGACTGTAACAGTGTCTGATATAGATCACATCCCTCAATGTAACAGTGTCTGACATCCACATCTGTCACTGTAACAGTGTCTGGTATAGCTCACATCATTCACTGTAACAGTGTCTGATATCCACGTCCCTCACCGTAACAGTGTCTGATATCCACCTCCCTCACTGTAACAGGGTCTGATATCCACATCCCTCACTGTAACAGTCTGATATCCATGTCCCTCACTGTAACAGTGTCTGATACCCACGTCCCTCACTGTAACAGTGTCTGATATCCACATCCCTCAGTGTAATAGTGTCTGATATCCACGTCCCTCACTGTAACAGTGTCTGATATAGCTCACAGTCCTCACTGTAACAGTGTCTGATATCCACGTCCCTCACTGTAACATTGTCTCATATAGATCACATCCCTCACTGTAACAGTGTCTGATATAGCTCACATCCTTCACCATAAGAGTGTCTGATATCCACGTCCCTCACCGTAACAGTGACTGATATCCACGTCCCTCACTGTAACAGTGTCTGATATCCACGCCCCTCACTGCAACAGTGTCTGATATAGCTCACATCCCTCACTGTAACAGTGTCCGATACCCACCTCCCTCATTGTATCAGTGTCTGATATCCACGTCCCTCACTGTAACAGTTTCTGATATAGCTCACATCCCTGACTGTAACAGTGTCTGATATCCACATCTCTCACTGTAACAGTGTCTGGTATAGCTCACATCCTTCACTGTAACAGTGTCTGATATCCACGTCCCTCACTGTAACAGTGTCTGATATCCACCTCCCTCACCGTAACAGGGTCTGATATCCACATCCCTCACTGTAACAGACTGAAATCCACGTCCCTCACTGTAACAGTGTCTGATACCCACGTCCCTCACTGTAACAGTGTCTGATATCCACATCCCTCACTGTAACAGTGTCTGATATCCACGTCCCTCACTGTAACAGTCTGATATAGATCACATCCCTGACTGTAACAGTGTCTGATATCCACGTCGCTCACTGTAACAGTGTCTGATATCCACATCCCTCACTGTAACAGTGTCTGATATCCACATCCCTCACTGTAACAGTGTCTGATATAGCTCACATCCCTCACTGTAACAGTGTCTGAGATCCACATCCCTCACTGTAACAGTGTCTGATATCCACATCCCTCACTGTAACAGTGTCTGATATCCACGTCCCTCACTGTAACAGTGTCTGATACCCACGTCCCTCACTGTAACAGTGTCTGATATCCACATCCCTCACTGTAACAGTGTCTGATATAGCTCACATCCCTCACTGTAACAGTGTCTGTTATCCACGTCCCTCACTGTAACAGTGTCTGATATAGATCACATCCCTCACTGTAACATTGTCTGATACCCACCTCCCTCACTGTAACAGTGTCTGATATCCACTTCCCTCACTGTAACAGTGTCTGATATCAACTTCCCTCACTGTAACAGTCTGATATCCACGTCCCTCACTGTAACAGTGTCTGATACCCACGTTCCTCACTGTAACAGTGTCTGATATCCACGTCCCTCAGTGAAACAGTGTCCGATATCCACGTCCCTCACTGTAACAGTGTCTGATATCGCTCACAGTCCTCACTGCAACAGTGTCTGATATCCACGTCCCTCACTGTAACAGTGTCTGATATAGATCACATCCCTCACTGTAACAGTGTCTGATATAGCTCACATCCTTCACCATAACAGTGTCTGATATCCACGTCCCTCACCGTAACAGTGTCTGATATCCACGTCCCTCACTGTAACAGTGTCTGATATCCACGCCCCTCACTGTAATAGTGTCTGATATAGCTCACATCCCTCACTGTAACAGTGTCCAATACCCACGTCCCTCACTGTATCAGTGTCTGATATCCACGTCCCTCACTGTAACAGTTTCTGATATAGCTCACATCCCTGACTGTAACAGTGTCTGATATCCACATCTCTCACTGAAAAAGTGTCTGGTATAGCTCACATCCTTCACTGTAACAGTGTCTGATATCCACGTCCCTCACTGTAACAGTGTCTGATATCCACTTCCTTCACCGTAACAGGGTCTGATATCCACATCCCTCACTGTAACAGTCTGAAATCTACGTCCCTCACTGTAACAGTGTCTGATACCCACGTCCCTCACTGTAACAGTGTCTGATATCCACATCCCTCAGTGTAATAGTGTCTGATATCCACGTCCCTCAGTGAAACAGTGTCCGATATCCACGTCCCTCACTGTAACAGTGTCTGATATCGCTCACAGTCCTCACTGTAACAGTGTCTGATATCCACGTCCCTCACTGTAACAGTGTCTGATATAGATCACATCCCTCACTGTAACAGTGTCTGATATCCATATCTCTCACTGTAACAGTGTCTGATCTAGCTCACATCCTTCACTGTAACAGTGTCTGATATCCACGTCCCTCACTGTAACAGTGTCTGATATCCACCTCCCTCACCGTAACAGGGTCTGATATCCACATCCCTCACTGTAACAGACTGAAATCCACGTCCCTCACTGTAACAGTGTCTGATACCCACGTCCCTCACTGTAACAGTGTCTGATATCCACATCCCTCACTGTAACAGTGTCTGATATCCACGTCCCTCACTGTAACAGTGTCTGATATCCACATCCCTCACTGTAACAGTGTCTGATATCCACATCCCTCACTGTAACAGTGTCTGATATAGCTCACATCCCTCACTGTAACAGTGTCTGATATCCACATCCCTCACTGTAACAGTGTCTGATATAGCTCACATCCCTCACTGTAACAGTGTCTGTTATCCACGTCCCTCACTGTAACAGTGTCTGATATAGATCACATCCCTCACTGTAACATTGTTTGATACCCACCTCCCTCACTGTAACAGTGTCTGATATCCACCTCCCTCACTGTAACAGTGTCTGATATCCACTTCCCTCACTGTAACAGTCTGATATCCACGTCCCTCACTGTAACAGTGTCTGATACCCACGTTCCTCACTGTAACAGTGTCTGATATCCACGTCCCTCAGTGTAACAGTGTCTGATATCCACGTCCCTCACTGTAACAGTGTCTGATATCGCTCACAGTCCTCACTGTAACAGTGTCTGATATCCACGTCCCTCACTGTAACAGTGTCTGATATAGATCACATCCCTCACTGTAACAGTGTCTGATATAGCTCACATCCTTCACCATAACAGTGTCTGATATCCACGTCCCTCACCGTAACAGTGTCTGATATCCACGTCCCTCACTGTAACAGTGTCTGATATCCACGCCCCTCACTGTAACAGTGTCTGATATAGCTCACATCCCTCACTGTAACAGTGTCCGATACCCACGTCCCTCACTGTATCAGTGTCTGATATCCACGTCCCTCACTGTAACAGTTTCTGATATAGCTCACATCCCTGACTGTAACAGTGTCTGATATCCACATCTCTCACTGAAAAAGTGTCTGGTATAGCTCACATCCTTCCCTGTAACAGTGTCTGATATCCACGTCCCTCACTGTAACAGTGTCTGATATCCACTTCCTTCACCGTAACAGGGTCTGATATCCACATCCCTCACTGTAACAGTCTGAAATCCACGTCCCTCACTGTAACAGTGTCTGATACCCACGTCCCTCACTGTAACAGTGTCTGATATCCACATCCCTCAGTGTAATAGTGTCTGATATAGCTCACATCCCTTACTGTAACAGTGTCTGATATCCACATCCCTGACTGTAACAGTGTCTGATATAGCTCACATCCCTCACTGTAACAGTGTCTGATATCCACATCTCCCACTGTAACAGTGTCTGGTATAGCTCACATCCTTCACTTTAACAGTGTCTGATATCCACGTCCCTCACTGCAACAGTGTCTGATATCCACCTCCCTCACTGTAACAGGGTCTGATATCCACATCCCTCACTGTAACAGTCTGATATCCACGTCCCTCACTGTAATAGTGTCTGATATAGCTCACATCCCTCACTGTAACAGTGTCTGATACCCACGTCCCTCACTGTAACAGTGTCTCATACCCACGTACCTCACTGTAACAGTGTCTGATACCCATGTCCCTCACTGTAACAGTATCTAATATCCACGTCCCTCACTGTAACAGTGTCTGATACCCACGGCCCTCACTGTAACAGTGTCTGATACCAACGTCCCTCACTGTAACAGTGTCTGATATCCACGTCCCTCACAGTAACAGAGTCTGATATAGCTCACAGTCCTCACTGTAACAGTGTCTGATATCCAAGTCCCTCACTGTAACAGTGTCTGATATAGATCACATCCCTCACTGTAACAGTATCTGATATAGCTTACATCCCTCACCGTAACAGTGTCTGATATCCACGTCCCTCACCGTAACAGTGTCTGATATCCACGTCCCTCACTGTAACAGTGTCTGATATCCACGTCCCTCACTGTAACAGTCTGATATAGCTCACATCCCTCACTGTAACAGTGTCTGATAGACACATTCCTGACTGTAACAGTGTCTGATATAGATCACATCCCTCAATGTAACAGTGTCTGACATCCACATCTGTCACTGTAACAGTGTCTGGTATAGCTCACATCATTCACTGTAACAGTGTCTGATATCCACGTCCCTCACCGTAACAGTGTCTGATATCCACCTCCCTCACTGTAACAGGGTCTGATATCCACATCCCTCACTGTAACAGTCTGATATCCATGTCCCTCACTGTAACAGTGTCTGATACCCACGTCCCTCACTGTAACAGTGTCTGATATCCACATCCCTCAGTGTAATAGTGTCTGATATCCACGTCCCTCACTGTAACAGTGTCTGATATAGCTCACAGTCCTCACTGTAACAGTGTCTGATATCCACGTCCCTCACTGTAACATTGTCTCATATAGATCACATCCCTCACTGTAACAGTGTCTGATATAGCTCACATCCTTCACCATAAGAGTGTCTGATATCCACGTCCCTCACCGTAACAGTGACTGATATCCACGTCCCTCACTGTAACAGTGTCTGATATCCACGCCCCTCACTGCAACAGTGTCTGATATAGCTCACATCCCTCACTGTAACAGTGTCCGATACCCACCTCCCTCATTGTATCAGTGTCTGATATCCACGTCCCTCACTGTAACAGTTTCTGATATAGCTCACATCCCTGACTGTAACAGTGTCTGATATCCACATCTCTCACTGTAACAGTGTCTGGTATAGCTCACATCCTTCACTGTAACAGTGTCTGATATCCACGTCCCTCACTGTAACATTGTCTGATATCCACCTCCCTCACCGTAACAGGGTCTGATATCCACATCCCTCACTGTAACAGACTGAAATCCACGTCCCTCACTGTAACAGTGTCTGATACCCACGTCCCTCACTGTAACAGTGTCTGATATCCACATCCCTCACTGTAACAGTGTCTGATATCCACGTCCCTCACTGTAACAGTCTGATATAGATCACATCCCTGACTGTAACAGTGTCTGATATCCACGTCGCTCACTGTAACAGTGTCTGATATCCACATCCCTCACTGTAACAGTGTCTGATATCCACATCCCTCACTGTAACAGTGTCTGATATAGCTCACATCCCTCACTGTAACAGTGTCTGAGATCCACATCCCTCACTGTAACAGTGTCTGATATCCACATCCCTCACTGTAACAGTGTCTGATATCCACGTCCCTCACTGTAACAGTGTCTGATACCCACGTCCCTCACTGTAACAGTGTCTGATATCCACATCCCTCACTGTAACAGTGTCTGATATAGCTCACATCCCTCACTGTAACAGTGTCTGTTATCCACGTCCCTCACTGTAACAGTGTCTGATATAGATCACATCCCTCACTGTAACATTGTCTGATACCCACCTCCCTCACTGTAACAGTGTCTGATATCCACTTCCCTCACTGTAACAGTGTCTGATATCAACTTCCCTCACTGTAACAGTCTGATATCCACGTCCCTCACTGTAACAGTGTCTGATACCCACGTTCCTCACTGTAACAGTGTCTGATATCCACGTCCCTCAGTGAAACAGTGTCCGATATCCACGTCCCTCACTGTAACAGTGTCTGATATCGCTCACAGTCCTCACTGCAACAGTGTCTGATATCCACGTCCCTCACTGTAACAGTGTCTGATATAGATCACATCCCTCACTGTAACAGTGTCTGATATAGCTCACATCCTTCACCATAACAGTGTCTGATATCCACGTCCCTCACCGTAACAGTGTCTGATATCCACGTCCCTCACTGTAACAGTGTCTGATATCCACGCCCCTCACTGTAATAGTGTCTGATATAGCTCACATCCCTCACTGTAACAGTGTCCAATACCCACGTCCCTCACTGTATCAGTGTCTGATATCCACGTCCCTCACTGTAACAGTTTCTGATATAGCTCACATCCCTGACTGTAACAGTGTCTGATATCCACATCTCTCACTGAAAAAGTGTCTGGTATAGCTCACATCCTTCACTGTAACAGTGTCTGATATCCACGTCCCTCACTGTAACAGTGTCTGATATCCACTTCCTTCACCGTAACAGGGTCTGATATCCACATCCCTCACTGTAACAGTCTGAAATCTACGTCCCTCACTGTAACAGTGTCTGATACCCACGTCCCTCACTGTAACAGTGTCTGATATCCACATCCCTCAGTGTAATAGTGTCTGATATCCACGTCCCTCAGTGAAACAGTGTCCGATATCCACGTCCCTCACTGTAACAGTGTCTGATATCGCTCACAGTCCTCACTGTAACAGTGTCTGATATCCACGTCCCTCACTGTAACAGTGTCTGATATAGATCACATCCCTCACTGTAACAGTGTCTGATATAGCTCACATCCTTCACCATAACAGTGTCTGATATCCACGTCCCTCACCGTAACAGTGTCTGATATCCACGTCCCTCACTGTAACAGTGTCTGATATCCACGCCCCTCACTGTAATAGTGTCTGATATAGCTCACATCCCTCACTGTAACAGTGTCCGATACCCACGTCCCTCACTGTATCAGTGTCTGATATCCACGTCCCTCACTGTAACAGTTTCTGATATAGCTCACATCCCTGACTGTAACAGTGTCTGATATCCACATCTCTCACTGAAAAAGTGTCTGGTATAGCTCACATCCTTCACTGTAACAGTGTCTGATATCCACGTCCCTCACTGTAACAGTGTCTGATATCCACTTCCTTCACCGTAACAGGGTCTGATATCCACATCCCTCACTGTAACAGTCTGAAATCTACGTCCCTCACTGTAACAGTGTCTGATACCCACGTCCCTCACTGTAACAGTGTCTGATATCCACATCCCTCAGTGTAATAGTGTCTGATATAGCTCACATCCCTTACTGTAACAGTGTCTGATATCCACATCCCTGACTGTAACAGTGTCTGATATAGCTCACATCCCTCACTGTAACAGTGTCTGATATCCACATCTCCCACTGTAACAGTGTCTGGTATAGCTCACATCCTTCACTTTAACAGTGTCTGATATCCACGTCCCTCACTGCAACAGTGTCTGATATCCACCTCCCTCACTGTAACAAGGTCTGATATCCACATCCCTCACTGTAACAGTCTGATATCCACGTCCCTCACTGTAACAGTGTCTGATATAGCTCACATCCCTCACTAAAACAGTGTCTGATACCCACGTCCCTCACTGTAACAGTGTCTCATACCCACGTCCCTCACTGTAACAGTGTCTGATACCCATGTCCCTCACTGTAACAGTGTCTGATATCCACGTCCCTCACTGTAACAGTGTCTGATACCCACGGCCCTCACTGTAACAGTGTCTGATACCAACGTCCCTCACTGTAACAGTGTCTGATATCCACGTCCCTCACTGTAACAGAGTCTGATATAGCTCACAGTCCTCACTGTAACAGTGTCTGATATCCAAGTCCCTCACTGTAACAGTGTCTGATATAGATCACATCCCTCACTGTAACAGTGTCTGATATAGCTCACATCCCTCACCGTAACAGTGTCTGATATCCACGTCCCTCACCGTAACAGTGTCTGATATCCACGTCCCTCACTGCAACAGTGTCTGATATCCACGTCCCTCACTGTAACAGAGTCTGATATAGCTCACATCCCTCACTGTAACAGTGTCTGATAGACACATTCCTGACTGTAACAGTGTCTGATATAGATCACATCCCTCAATGTAACAGTGTCTGATATCCACATCTGTCACTGTAACAGTGTCTGGTATAGCTCACATCATTCACTGTAACAGTGTCTGATATCCACGTCCCTCACCGTAACAATGTCTGATATCCACCTCCCTCACTGTAACAGGGTCTGATATCCACATCCCTCACTGTAACAGTCTGATATCCACGTCCCTCACTGTAACAGTGTCTGATACCCACGTCCCTCACTGTAACAGTGTCTGATATCCACATCCCTCAGTGTAATAGTGTCTGATATAGCTCACATCCCTCACTGTAACAGTGTCTGATATCCAAATCCCTGACTGTAACAGTGTCTGATATAGCTCACATCCCTCACTGTAACAGTGTCTGATATCCACATCTCCCACTGTAACAGTGTCTGGTATAGCTCACATCCTTCACTTTAACAGTGTCTGATATCCACGTCCCTCACTGCAACAGTGTCTGATATCCACCTCCCTCACTGTAACAGGGTCTGATATCCACATCCCTCACTGTAACAGTCTGATATCCACGTCCCTCACTGTAACAGTGTCTGATATAGCTCACATCCCTCACTGTAACAGTGTCTGATACCCACGTCCCTCACTGTAACAGTGTCTCATACCCACGTCCCTCACTGTAACAGTGTCTGATATCCACGTCCCTCACTGTAACAGTGTCTGATACCCACGGCCCTCACTGTAACAGTGTCTGATACCAACGTCCCTCACTGTAACAGTGTCTGATATCCACGTCCCTCACTGTAACAGAGTCTGATATAGCTCACAGTCCTCACTGTAACAGTGTCTGATATCCAAGTCCCTCACTGTAACAGTGTCTGATATAGATCACATCCCTCACTGTAACAGTGTCTGATATAGCTCACATCCCTCACCGTAACAGTGTCTGATATCCACGTCCCTCACCGTAACATTGTCTGATATCCACGTCCCTCACTGCAACAGTGTCTGATATCCAAGTCCCTCACTGTAACAGAGTCTGATATAGCTCACATCCCTCACTGTAACAGTGTCTGATAGACACATTCCTGACTGTAACAGTGTCTGAAATAGATCACATCCCTCAATGTAACAGTGTCTGATATCCACATCTGTCACTGTAACAGTGTCTGGTATAGCTCACATCATTCACTGTAACAGTGTCTGATATCCACCTCCCTCACTGTAACAGGGTCTGATATCCACATCCCTCACTGTAACAGTCTGTTATCCACGTCCCTCACTGTAACAGTGTCTGATACCCACGTCCCTCACTGTAACAGTGTCTGATATCCACATCCCTCAGTGTAATAGTGTCTGATATAGCTCACATCCCTCACTGTAACAGTGTCTGATGTCCAAATCCCTGACTGTAACAGTGTCTGATATAGCTCACATCCCTCACTGTAACAGTGTCTGATATCCACATCTCTCACTGTAACAGTGTCTGGTATAGCTCACATCTTTCACTGTAACAGTGTCTGATATCCACGTCCCTCACTGTAACAGTGTCTGATTCTCACGTCCCTCACTGTAACAGTGTCTGATATCCACATCCCTCAGTGTAATAGTGTCTGATATAGCTCACATCCCTCACTGTAACAGTGTCTGATATAGCTCACATCCCTCACTGTAACAGTGTACGATACCCATGTCCCTCACTGTAACAGTGTCTGATACCCACGTCCCTCACTGTAACAGTGTCTGATACCCACGTCCCTCACTGTAACAGTGTCTGATATCCACGTCCCTCACTGTAACAGTGTCTGATATAGCTCACATCCCTAACTGTAACAGTGTACAATACCCATGTCCCTCACTGTAACAGTGTCTGATATCCACATCCCTCACTGTAACAGTGTCTAATATCCACATCCCTCACTGTAACAGTATCTAATATAGCTCACATCCCTCACTGTAACAGTGTCTGATATAGCTCACATCCCTCACTGTAACAGTGTCTGATATCCACGTCCCTCACTGTAACAGTGTCTGATACCCACGTCCCTCACTGTAACAGTGTCTGATACCCACGTCCCTCACTGTAACAGTGTCTGATATCCACGTCCCTCACTGTAACAGTGTCTGATACCCACGTCCCTCACTGTAACAGTGTCTGATATCCAAATCCCTGACTGTAACAGTGTCTGATATAGCTCACATCCCTCACTGTAACAGTGTCTGATATCCACATCTCCCACTGTAACAGTGTCTGATATCCACATCCCTCACTGTAACAGGGTCTGATATCCACATCCCTCATTGTAACAGTCTGATATCCACGTCCCTCACTGTAACAGTGTCTGATATAGCTCAGATCCCTCACTGTAACAGCGTCTGATACCCACGTCCCTCACTGTAACAGTGTCTCATACCCACGTCCCTCACTGTAACAGTGTCTGATACCCATGTCCCTCACTGTAACAGTGTCTGATATCCACATCCCTCACTGTAACAGTGTCTGATACCCACGGCCCTCACTGTAACAGTGTCTGATACCAACGTCCCTCACTGTAACAGTGTCTGATATCCACGTCCCTCACTGTAACAGAGTCTGATATAGCTCACAGTCCTCACTGTAACAGTGTCTGATATCCAAGTCCCTCACTGTAACAGTGTCTGATATAGATCACATCCCTCACTGTAACAGTGTCTGATATAGCTCACATCCCTCACCGTAACAGTGTCTGATATCCACGTCCCTCACCGTAACAGTGTCTGATATCCACGTCCCTCACTGCAACAGTGTCTGATATCCAAGTCCCTCACTGTAACAGAGTCTGATATAGCTCACATCCCTCACTGTAACAGTGTCTGATAGACACATTCCTGACTGTAACAGTGTCTGAAATAGATCACATCCCTCAATGTAACAGTGTCTGATATCCACATCTGTCACTGTAACAGTGTCTGATATAGCTCACATCTCTCACTGTAACAGTGTCTGATATCCACATCCCTCACTGTAACAGTGTCTGATATCCACATCCCTCACTGTAACAGTTTCTGATATAGCTCACATCCCTCACTGTAACAGTGTCTGATATAGCTCATATCCCTCACTGTAACAGTGTCCGATACCCATGTCCCTTACTGTAACAGTGTCTGATACCAACGTCCCTCACTGTAACAGTGTCTGATATCCACATCCCTCACTGTAACAGTGTCTGATATCCACATCCCTCACTGTAAGTGTCTGATATCCACGTCCCTCACTGTAACAGTGTCTGATATCCACATCCCTCACTGTAACAGTGTCTGATATCCACAACCCTCACTGTAACAGTGTCTGATATAGCTCACAGTCCTCACTGTAACAGTGTCTGATATCCACGTCCCGCACCGTAACAGTGTCTGATATTCACGTCCCTCACTGTAACAGTGTCTGATATAGATCACATCCCTCACTGTAACAGTGTCTGATATAGCTCACATCCCACACCGTAAGTGTCTGATATCCACATCCCGCACCGTAACAGTGTCTGATATTCACGTCCCTCACTGTAACAGTGTATGATATAGGTTACATCCCTCACTGTAACAGAGTCTGATACCCAAGTCCCTCACTGTAACAGTGTCTGATATCCACGTCCCTCACTGTAACAGTGTCTGATATCCACGTCCCCCACTGTAACAGTGTCTGATATAGCTCACATCCCTCACAGTAACAGTGTCTGATATAGCTCACATCCGTCACCGTAACAGTGTCTGATATCCACATCCCGCACCGTAACAGTGTCTGATATTCACGTCCCTCACTGTAACAGTGTCTGATATAGCTCACATCCCTCACTGTAACAGTGTCTGATATAGCTCACATCCCTCACCGTAACAGTGTCTGATGTCCACGTCCCTCACCGTAACAGTGTCTGATATCCACGTCCCTCACTGCAACAGTGTCTGATATCCACGTCCCTCACTGTAACAGAGTCTGATATAGCTCACATCCCTCACTGTAACAGTGTCTGATAGACACATTCCTGACTGTAACAGTGTCTGATATAGATCACATCCCTCAACGTAACAGTGTCTGATATCCACATCTGTCACTGTAACAGTGTCTGGTATAGCTCACATCATTCACTGTAACAGTGTCTGATATCCACGTCCCTCACCGTAACAGTGTCTGATATCCACCTCCCTCACTGTAACAGGGTCTGATATCCACATCCCTCACTGTAACAGTCTGATATCCACGTCCCTCACTGTAACAGTGTCTGATACCCACGTCCCTCACTGTAACAGTGTCTGATATCCACATCCCTCAGTGTAATAGTGTCTGATATAGCTCACATCCCTCACTGTAACAGTGTCTGATATCCAAATCCCTGACTGTAACAGTGTCTGATATAGCTCACATCCCTCACTGTAACAGTGACTGATATCCACATCTCTCACTGTAACAGTGTCTGATATCCACATCTCTCACTGTAACAGTGTCTGGTATAGCTCACATCCTTCACTGTAACAGTGTCTGATATCCACGTCCCTCACTGCAACAGTGTCTGATATCCACGTCCCTCACTGTAACAGTGTCTGATTCTCACGTCCCTCACTGTAACAGTGTCTGATATCCACATCCCTCAGTGTTAAAGTGTCTGATATAGCTCACATCCCTCACTGTAACAGTGTCTGATATAGCTCACATCCCTCACTGTAACAGTGTACGATACCCATGTCCCTCACTGTAACAGTGTCTGATACCCACGTCCCTCACTGTAACAGTGTCTGATACCCACGTCCCTCACTGTAACAGTGTCTGATATCCACGTCCCTCACTGTAACAGTCTGATATCCACGTCCCTCACTGTAACAGTGTTTGATATCCACGTCCCTCACTGTAACAGTGTCTGATATAGCTCACATCCCTCACTGTAACTGTGTCTGATATCCACATCCCTCACTGTAACAGTGTATGATATCCACATCCCTCACTGTAACAGTGTCTGATATAGCTCACAGTCCTCACTGTAACAGTGTCTGATATCCACATCCCGCACCGTAACAGTGTTTGATATTCACGTCCCTCACTGTAACAGTGTCTGATATAGATCACATCCCTCACTGTAACAGTGTCTGATATAGCTCACATCCGTCACCGTAACAGTGTCTGATATCCACATCCCGCACCGTAACAGTGTCTGATATTCACGTCCCTCACTGTAACAGTGTCTGATATAGCTCACATCCCTCACTGTAACAGTGTCTGATACCCAAGTCCCTCACTGTAACAGTGTCTGATATCCACGTCCCTCAATGTAACAGTCTCTGATATCTACGTCCCTCACTGTAACAGTGTCTGATATCCACGTCCCTCACTGTAATGTCTGATATCCACGTCCCTCACTGTAACAGTGTCTGATACCCACGTCCCTCACTGTAACAGTGTCTGATATCCACATCCCTCACTGTAACAGTGTCTGATATAGCTCACATCCCTCACTGTAACAGTGTCTGATATCCACGTCCCTCACTGTAACAGTGTCTGATACAGATCACATCCCTCACGGTAACAGTGTCTGATATAGCTCACATCTCTCACTGTAACAGTGTCTGATATCCACATCCCTCACTGTAACAGTGTCTGATATAGCTCACAGTCCTCACTGTAACAGTGTCTGATATCCACGTCCCGCACCGTAACAGTGTCTGATATTCACGTCCCTCACTGTAACAGTGTCTGATATAGATCACATCCCTCACTGTAACAGTGTCTGATATAGCTCACATCCCACACCGTAAGTGTCTGATATCCACATCCCGCACCGTAACAGTGTCTGATATTCACGTCCCTCACTGTAACAGTGTATGGTATAGCTTACATCCCTAACTGTAACAGAGTCTGATACCCAAGTCCCTCACTGTAACAGTGTCTGATATCCACGTCCCTCACTGTAACAGTGTCTGATATCCACGTCCCCCACTGTAACAGTGTCTGATATAGCTCACATCCCTCACAGTAACAGTGTCTGATATAGCTCACATCCGTCACCGTAACAGTGTCTGATATCCACATCCCGCACCGTAACAGTGTCTGATATTCACGTCCCTCACTGTAACAGTGTCTGATATAGCTCACATCCCTCACTGTAACAGTGTCTGATATAGCTCACATCCCTCACCGTAACAGTGTCTGATATCCACGTCCCTCACCGTAACAGTGTCTGATATCCACGTCCCTCACTGCAACAGTGTCTGATATCCACGTCCCTCACTGTAACAGAGTCTGATATAGCTCACATCCCTCACTGTAACAGTGTCTGATAGACACATTCCTGACTGTAACAGTGTCTGATATAGATCACATCCCTCAACGTAACAGTGTCTGATATCCACATCTGTCACTGTAACAGTGTCTGGTATAGCTCACATCATTCACTGTAACAGTGTCTGATATCCACGTCCCTCACCGTAACAGTGTCTGATATCCACCTCCCTCACTGTAACAGGGTCTGATATCCACATCCCTCACTGTAACAGTCTGATATCCACGTCCCTCACTGTAACAGTGTCTGATACCCACGTCCCTCACTGTAACAGTGTCTGATATCCACATCCCTCAGTGTAATAGTGTCTGATATAGCTCACATCCCTCACTGTAACACTGTCTGATATCCAAATCCCTGACTGTAACAGTGTCTGATATAGCTCACATCCCTCACTGTAACAGTGTCTGATATCCACATCTCTCACTGTAACAGTGTCTGGTATAGCTCACATCCTTCACTGTAACAGTGTCTGATATCCACGTCCCTCACTGCAACAGTGTCTGATATCCACGTCCCTCACTGTAACAGTGTCTGATTCTCACGTCCCTCACTGTAACAGTGTCTGATATCCACATCCCTCAGTGTTAAAGTGTCTGATATAGCTCACATCCCTCACTGTAACAGTGTCTGATATAGCTCACATCCCTCACTGTAACAGTGTACGATACCCATGTCCCTCACTGTAACAGTGTCTGATACCCACGTCCCTCACTGTAACAGTGTCTGATACCCACGTCCCTCACTGTAACAGTGTCTGATATCCACGTCCCTCACTGTAACAGTCTGATATCCACGTCCCTCACTGTAACAGTGTCTGATATCCACGTCCCTCACTGTAACAGTGTCTGATATAGCTCACATCCCTCACTGTAACTGTGTCTGATATCCACATCCCTCACTGTAACAGTGTATGATATCCACATCCCTCACTGTAACAGTGTCTGATATAGCTCACAGTCCTCACTGTAACAATGTCTGATATCCACATCCCGCACCGTAACAGTGTTTGATATTCACGTCCCTCACTGTAACAGTGTCTGATATAGATCACATCCCTCACTGTAACAGTGTCTGATATAGCTCACATCCGTCACCGTAACAGTGTCTGATATCCACATCCCGCACCGTAACAGTGTCTGATATTCACGTCCCTCACTGTAACAGTGTCTGATATAGCTCACATCCCTCACTGTAACAGTGTCTGATACCCAAGTCCCTCACTGTAAGTGTCTGATATCCACGTCCCTCACTGTAACAGTCTCTGATATCTACGTCCCTCACTGTAACAGTGTCTGATATCCACGTCCCTCACTGTAATGTCTGATATCCACGTCCCTCACTGTAACAGTGTCTGATACCCACGTCCCTCACTGTAACAGTGTCTGATATCCACATCCCTCACTGTAACAGTGTCTGATATAGCTCACATCCCTCACTGTAACAGTGTCTGATATCCACGTCCCTCACTGTAACAGTGTCTGATACAGATCACATCCCTCACGGTAACAGTGTCTGATATAGCTCACATCTCTCACTGTAACAGTGTCTGATATAGCTCACATCCCTCACAGTAACAGTGTCTGATATAGCTCACATCCGTCACCGTAACAGTGTCTGATATCCACATCCCGCACCGTAACAGTGTCTGATATTCACGTCCCTCACTGTAACAGTGTCTGATATAGCTCACATCCCTCACTGTAACAGTGTCTGATATAGCTCACATCCCTCACCGTAACAGTGTCTGATATCCACGTCCCTCACCGTAACAGTGTCTGATATCCACGTCCCTCACTGCAACAGTGTCTGATATCCACGTCCCTCACTGTAACAGAGTCTGATGTAGCTCACATCCCTCACTGTAACAGTGTCTGATAGACACATTCCTGACTGTAACAGTGTCTGATATAGATCACATCCCTCAACGTAACAGTGTCTGATATCCACGTCCCTCACTGTAACAGTGTCTGATTCTCACGTCCCTCACTGTAACAGTGTCTGATATCCACATCCCTCAGTGTTAAAGTGTCTGATATAGCTCACATCCCTCACTGTAACAGTGTCTGATATAGCTCACATCCCTCACTGTAACAGTGTCTGATATCCACGTCCCTCACTGTAACAGTGTCTGATACCCACGGCCCTCACTGTAACAGTGTCTGATACCAACGTCCCTCACTGTAACAGTGTCTGATATCCACGTCCCTCACTGTAACAGAGTCTGATATAGCTCACAGTCCTCACTGTAACAGTGTCTGATATCCAAGTCCCTCACTGTAACAGTGTCTGATATAGATCACATCCCTCACTGTAACAGTGTCTGATATAGCTCACATCCCTCACCGTAACAGTGTCTGATATCCACGTCCCTCACCGTAACAGTGTCTGATATCCACGTCCCTCACTGCAACAGTGTCTGATATCCACGTCCCTCACTGTAACAGAGTCTGATATAGCTCACATCCCTCACTGTAACAGTGTCTGATAGACACATTCCTGACTGTAACAGTGTCTGATATAGATCACATCCCTCAATGTAACAGTGTCTGATATCCACATCTGTCACTGTAACAGTGTCTGGTATAGCTCACATCATTCACTGTAACAGTGTCTGATATCCACGTCCCTCACCGTAACAATGTCTGATATCCACCTCCCTCACTGTAACAGGGTCTGATATCCACATCCCTCACTGTAACAGTCTGATATCCACGTCCCTCACTGTAACAGTGTCTGATACCCACGTCCCTCACTGTAACAGTGTCTGATGTCCACATCCCTCAGTGTAATAGTGTCTGATATAGCTCACATCCCTCACTGTAACAGTGTCTGATATCCAAATCCCTGACTGTAACAGTGTCTGATATAGCTCACATCCCTCACTGTAACAGTGTCTGATATCCACATCTCCCACTGTAACAGTGTCTGGTATAGCTCACATCCTTCACTTTAACAGTGTCTGATATCCACGTCCCTCACTGCAACAGTGTCTGATATCCACCTCCCTCACTGTAACAGGGTCTGATATCCACATCCCTCACTGTAACAGTCTGATATCCACGTCCCTCACTGTAACAGTGTCTGATATAGCTCACATCCCTCACTGTAACAGTGTCTGATACCCACGTCCCTCACTGTAACAGTGTCTCATACCCACGTCCCTCACTGTAACAGTGTCTGATATCCACGTCCCTCACTGTAACAGTGTCTGATACCCACGGCCCTCACTGTAACAGTGTCTGATACCAACGTCCCTCACTGTAACAGTGTCTGATATCCACGTCCCTCACTGTAACAGAGTCTGATATAGCTCACAGTCCTCACTGTAACAGTGTCTGATATCCAAGTCCCTCACTGTAACAGTGTCTGATATAGATCACATCCCTCACTGTAACAGTGTCTGATATAGCTCACATCCCTCACCGTAACAGTGTCTGATATCCACGTCCCTCACCGTAACATTGTCTGATATCCACGTCCCTCACTGCAACAGTGTCTGATATCCAAGTCCCTCACTGTAACAGAGTCTGATATAGCTCACATCCCTCACTGTAACAGTGTCTGATAGACACATTCCTGACTGTAACAGTGTCTGAAATAGATCACATCCCTCAATGTAACAGTGTCTGATATCCACATCTGTCACTGTAACAGTGTCTGGTATAGCTCACATCATTCACTGTAACAGTGTCTGATATCCACCTCCCTCACTGTAACAGGGTCTGATATCCACATCCCTCACTGTAACAGTCTGTTATCCACGTCCCTCACTGTAACAGTGTCTGATACCCACGTCCCTCACTGTAACAGTGTCTGATATCCACATCCCTCAGTGTAATAGTGTCTGATATAGCTCACATCCCTCACTGTAACAGTGTCTGATGTCCAAATCCCTGACTGTAACAGTGTCTGATATAGCTCACATCCCTCACTGTAACAGTGTCTGATATCCACATCTCTCACTGTAACAGTGTCTGGTATAGCTCACATCTTTCACTGTAACAGTGTCTGATATCCACGTCCCTCACTGTAACAGTGTCTGATTCTCACGTCCCTCACTGTAACAGTGTCTGATATCCACATCCCTCAGTGTAATAGTGTCTGATATAGCTCACATCCCTCACTGTAACAGTGTCTGATATAGCTCACATCCCTCACTGTAACAGTGTACGATACCCATGTCCCTCACTGTAACAGTGTCTGATACCCACGTCCCTCACTGTAACAGTGTCTGATACCCACGTCCCTCACTGTAACAGTGTCTGATATCCACGTCCCTCACTGTAACAGTGTCTGATATAGCTCACATCCCTAACTGTAACAGTGTACAATACCCATGTCCCTCACTGTAACAGTGTCTGATATCCACATCCCTCACTGTAACAGTGTCTAATATCCACATCCCTCACTGTAACAGTATCTAATATAGCTCACATCCCTCACTGTAACAGTGTCTGATATAGCTCACATCCCTCACTGTAACAGTGTCTGATATCCACGTCCCTCACTGTAACAGTGTCTGATACCCACGTCCCTCACTGTAACAGTGTCTGATACCCACGTCCCTCACTGTAACAGTGTCTGATATCCACGTCCCTCACTGTAACAGTGTCTGATACCCACGTCCCTCACTGTAACAGTGTCTGATATCCAAATCCCTGACTGTAACAGTGTCTGATATAGCTCACATCCCTCACTGTAACAGTGTCTGATATCCACATCTCCCACTGTAACAGTGTCTGATATCCACATCCCTCACTGTAACAGGGTCTGATATCCACATCCCTCATTGTAACAGTCTGATATCCACGTCCCTCACTGTAACAGAGTCTGATATAGCTCAGATCCCTCACTGTAACAGCGTCTGATACCCACGTCCCTCACTGTAACAGTGTCTCATACCCACGTCCCTCACTGTAACAGTGTCTGATACCCATGTCCCTCACTGTAACAGTGTCTGATATCCACATCCCTCACTGTAACAGTGTCTGATACCCACGGCCCTCACTGTAACAGTGTCTGATACCAACGTCCCTCACTGTAACAGTGTCTGATATCCACGTCCCTCACTGTAACAGAGTCTGATATAGCTCACAGTCCTCACTGTAACAGTGTCTGATATCCAAGTCCCTCACTGTAACAGTGTCTGATATAGATCACATCCCTCACTGTAACAGTGTCTGATATAGCTCACATCCCTCACCGTAACAGTGTCTGATATCCACGTCCCTCACCGTAACAGTGTCTGATATCCACGTCCCTCACTGCAACAGTGTCTGATATCCAAGTCCCTCACTGTAACAGAGTCTGATATAGCTCACATCCCTCACTGTAACAGTGTCAGATAGACACATTCCTGACTGTAACAGTGTCTGAAATAGATCACATCCCTCAATGTAACAGTGTCTGATATCCACATCTGTCACTGTAACAGTGTCTGATATAGCTCACATCTCTCACTGTAACAGTGTCTGATATCCACATCCCTCACTGTAACAGTGTCTGATATCCACATCCCTCACTGTAACAGTTTCTGATATAGCTCACATCCCTCACTGTAACAGTGTCTGATATAGCTCATATCCCTCACTGTAACAGTGTCCGATACCCATGTCCCTTACTGTAACAGTGTCTGATACCAACGTCCCTCACTGTAACAGTGTCTGATATCCACATCCCTCACTGTAACAGTGTCTGATATCCACATCCCTCACTGTAAGTGTCTGATATCCACGTCCCTCACTGTAACAGTGTCTGATATCCACATCCCTCACTGTAACAGTGTCTGATATCCACAACCCTCACTGTAACAGTGTCTGATATAGCTCACAGTCCTCACTGTAACAGTGTCTGATATCCACGTCCCGCACCGTAACAGTGTCTGATATTCACGTCCCTCACTGTAACAGTGTCTGATATAGATCACATCCCTCACTGTAACAGTGTCTGATATAGCTCACATCCCACACCGTAAGTGTCTGATATCCACATCCCGCACCGTAACAGTGTCTGATATTCACGTCCCTCACTGTAACAGTGTATGATATAGGTTACATCCCTCACTGTAACAGAGTCTGATACCCAAGTCCCTCACTGTAACAGTGTCTGATATCCACGTCCCTCACTGTAACAGTGTCTGATATCCACGTCCCCCACTGTAACAGTGTCTGATATAGCTCACATCCCTCACAGTAACAGTGTCTGATATAGCTCACATCCGTCACCGTAACAGTGTCTGATATCCACATCCCGCACCGTAACAGTGTCTGATATTCACGTCCCTCACTGTAACAGTGTCTGATATAGCTCACATCCCTCACTGTAACAGTGTCTGATATAGCTCACATCCCTCACCGTAACAGTGTCTGATGTCCACGTCCCTCACCGTAACAGTGTCTGATATCCACGTCCCTCACTGCAACAGTGTCTGATATCCACGTCCCTCACTGTAACAGAGTCTGATATAGCTCACATCCCTCACTGTAACAGTGTCTGATAGACACATTCCTGACTGTAACAGTGTCTGATATAGATCACATCCCTCAACGTAACAGTGTCTGATATCCACATCTGTCACTGTAACAGTGTCTGGTATAGCTCACATCATTCACTGTAACAGTGTCTGATATCCACGTCCCTCACCGTAACAGTGTCTGATATCCACCTCCCTCACTGTAACAGGGTCTGATATCCACATCCCTCACTGTAACAGTCTGATATCCACGTCCCTCACTGTAACAGTGTCTGATACCCACGTCCCTCACTGTAACAGTGTCTGATATCCACATCCCTCAGTGTAATAGTGTCTGATATAGCTCACATCCCTCACTGTAACAGTGTCTGATATCCAAATCCCTGACTGTAACAGTGTCTGATATAGCTCACATCCCTCACTGTAACAGTGACTGATATCCACATCTCTCACTGTAACAGTGTCTGATATCCACATCTCTCACTGTAACAGTGTCTGGTATAGCTCACATCCTTCACTGTAACAGTGTCTGATATCCACGTCCCTCACTGCAACAGTGTCTGATATCCACGTCCCTCACTGTAACAGTGTCTGATTCTCACGTCCCTCACTGTAACAGTGTCTGATATCCACATCCCTCAGTGTTAAAGTGTCTGATATAGCTCACATCCCTCACTGTAACAGTGTCTGATATAGCTCACATCCCTCACTGTAACAGTGTACGATACCCATGTCCCTCACTGTAACAGTGTCTGATACCCACGTCCCTCACTGTAACAGTGTCTGATACCCACGTCCCTCACTGTAACAGTGTCTGATATCCACGTCCCTCACTGTAACAGTCTGATATCCACGTCCCTCACTGTAACAGTGTTTGATATCCACGTCCCTCACTGTAACAGTGTCTGATATAGCTCACATCCCTCACTGTAACTGTGTCTGATATCCACATCCCTCACTGTAACAGTGTATGATATCCACATCCCTCACTGTAACAGTGTCTGATATAGCTCACAGTCCTCACTGTAACAGTGTCTGATATCCACATCCCGCACCGTAACAGTGTTTGATATTCACGTCCCTCACTGTAACAGTGTCTGATATAGATCACATCCCTCACTGTAACAGTGTCTGATATAGCTCACATCCGTCACCGTAACAGTGTCTGATATCCACATCCCGCACCGTAACAGTGTCTGATATTCACGTCCCTCACTGTAACAGTGTCTGATATAGCTCACATCCCTCACTGTAACAGTGTCTGATACCCAAGTCCCTCACTGTAACAGTGTCTGATATCCACGTCCCTCACTGTAACAGTCTCTGATATCTACGTCCCTCACTGTAACAGTGTCTGATATCCACGTCCCTCACTGTAATGTCTGATATCCACGTCCCTCACTGTAACAGTGTCTGATACCCACGTCCCTCACTGTAACAGTGTCTGATATCCACATCCCTCACTGTAACAGTGTCTGATATAGCTCACATCCCTCACTGTAACAGTGTCTGATATCCACGTCCCTCACTGTAACAGTGTCTGATACAGATCACATCCCTCACGGTAACAGTGTCTGATATAGCTCACATCTCTCACTGTAACAGTGTCTGATATGCACATCCCTCACTGTAACAGTGTCTGATATAGCTCACAGTCCTCACTGTAACAGTGTCTGATATCCACGTCCCGCACCGTAACAGTGTCTGATATTCACGTCCCTCACTGTAACAGTGTCTGATATAGATCACATCCCTCACTGTAACAGTGTCTGATATAGCTCACATCCCACACCGTAAGTGTCTGATATCCACATCCCGCACCGTAACAGTGTCTGATATTCACGTCCCTCACTGTAACAGTGTATGATATAGCTTACATCCCTAACTGTAACAGAGTCTGATACCCAAGTCCCTCACTGTAACAGTGTCTGATATCCACGTCCCTCACTGTAACAGTGTCTGATATCCACGTCCCCCACTGTAACAGTGTCTGATATAGCTCACATCCCTCACAGTAACAGTGTCTGATATAGCTCACATCCGTCACCGTAACAGTGTCTGATATCCACATCCCGCACCGTAACAGTGTCTGATATTCACGTCCCTCACTGTAACAGTGTCTGATATAGCTCACATCCCTCACTGTAACAGTGTCTGATATAGCTCACATCCCTCACCGTAACAGTGTCTGATATCCACGTCCCTCACCGTAACAGTGTCTGATATCCACGTCCCTCACTGCAACAGTGTCTGATATCCACGTCCCTCACTGTAACAGAGTCTGATATAGCTCACATCCCTCACTGTAACAGTGTCTGATAGACACATTCCTGACTGTAACAGTGTCTGATATAGATCACATCCCTCAACGTAACAGTGTCTGATATCCACATCTGTCACTGTAACAGTGTCTGGTATAGCTCACATCATTCACTGTAACAGTGTCTGATATCCACGTCCCTCACCGTAACAGTGTCTGATATCCACCTCCCTCACTGTAACAGGGTCTGATATCCACATCCCTCACTGTAACAGTCTGATATCCACGTCCCTCACTGTAACAGTGTCTGATACCCACGTCCCTCACTGTAACAGTGTCTGATATCCACATCCCTCAGTGTAATAGTGTCTGATATAGCTCACATCCCTCACTGTAACACTGTCTGATATCCAAATCCCTGACTGTAACAGTGTCTGATATAGCTCACATCCCTCACTGTAACAGTGTCTGATATCCACATCTCTCACTGTAACAGTGTCTGGTATAGCTCACATCCTTCACTGTAACAGTGTCTGATATCCACGTCCCTCACTGCAACAGTGTCTGATATCCACGTCCCTCACTGTAACAGTGTCTGATTCTCACGTCCCTCACTGTAACAGTGTCTGATATCCACATCCCTCAGTGTTAAAGTGTCTGATATAGCTCACATCCCTCACTGTAACAGTGTCTGATATAGCTCACATCCCTCACTGTAACAGTGTACGATACCCATGTCCCTCACTGTAACAGTGTCTGATACCCACGTCCCTCACTGTAACAGTGTCTGATACCCACGTCCCTCACTGTAACAGTGTCTGATATCCACGTCCCTCACTGTAACAGTCTGATATCCACGTCCCTCACTGTAACAGTGTCTGATATCCACGTCCCTCACTGTAACAGTGTCTGATATAGCTCACATCCCTCACTGTAACTGTGTCTGATATCCACATCCCTCACTGTAACAGTGTATGATATCCACATCCCTCACTGTAACAGTGTCTGATATAGCTCACAGTCCTCACTGTAACAATGTCTGATATCCACATCCCGCACCGTAACAGTGTTTGATATTCACGTCCCTCACTGTAACAGTGTCTGATATAGATCACATCCCTCACTGTAACAGTGTCTGATATAGCTCACATCCGTCACCGTAACAGTGTCTGATATCCACATCCCGCACCGTAACAGTGTCTGATATTCACGTCCCTCACTGTAACAGTGTCTGATATAGCTCACATCCCTCACTGTAACAGTGTCTGATACCCAAGTCCCTCACTGTAAGTGTCTGATATCCACGTCCCTCACTGTAACAGTCTCTGATATCTACGTCCCTCACTGTAACAGTGTCTGATATCCACGTCCCTCACTGTAATGTCTGATATCCACGTCCCTCACTGTAACAGTGTCTGATACCCACGTCCCTCACTGTAACAGTGTCTGATATCCACATCCCTCACTGTAACAGTGTCTGATATAGCTCACATCCCTCACTGTAACAGTGTCTGATATCCACGTCCCTCACTGTAACAGTGTCTGATACAGATCACATCCCTCACGGTAACAGTGTCTGATATAGCTCACATCTCTCACTGTAACAGTGTCTGATATAGCTCACATCCCTCACAGTAACAGTGTCTGATATAGCTCACATCCGTCACCGTAACAGTGTCTGATATCCACATCCCGCACCGTAACAGTGTCTGATATTCACGTCCCTCACTGTAACAGTGTCTGATATAGCTCACATCCCTCACTGTAACAGTGTCTGATATAGCTCACATCCCTCACCGTAACAGTGTCTGATATCCACGTCCCTCACCGTAACAGTGTCTGATATCCACGTCCCTCACTGCAACAGTGTCTGATATCCACGTCCCTCACTGTAACAGAGTCTGATGTAGCTCACATCCCTCACTGTAACAGTGTCTGATAGACACATTCCTGACTGTAACAGTGTCTGATATAGATCACATCCCTCAACGTAACAGTGTCTGATATCCACGTCCCTCACTGTAACAGTGTCTGATTCTCACGTCCCTCACTGTAACAGTGTCTGATATCCACATCCCTCAGTGTTAAAGTGTCTGATATAGCTCACATCCCTCACTGTAACAGTGTCTGATATAGCTCACATCCCTCACTGTAACAGTGTACGATACCCATGTCCCTCACTGTAACAGTGTCTGATACCCACGTCCCTCACTGTAACAGTGTCTGATACCCACGTCCCTCACTGTAACAGTGTCTGATATCCACGTCCCTCACTGTAACAGTCTGATATCCACGTCCCTCACTGTAACAGTGTCTGATATCCACGTCCCTCACTGTAACAGTGTCTGATATAGCTCACATCCCTCACTGTAACTGTGTCTGATATCCACATCCCTCACTGTAACAGTGTCTGATATAGCTCACATCCGTCACCGTAACAGTGTCTGATATCCACATCCCGCACCGTAACAGTGTCTGATATTCACGTCCCTCACTGTAACAGTGTCTGATATAGCTCACATCCCTCACTGTAACAGTGTCTGATACCCAAGTCCCTCACTGTAACAGTGTCTGATATCCACGTCCCTCACTGTAACAGTCTCTGATATCTACGTCCCTCACTGTAACAGTGTCTGATATCCACGTCCCTCACTGTAATGTCTGATATCCACGTCCCTCACTGTAACAGTGTCTGATACCCACGTCCCTCACTGTAACAGTGTCTGATATCCACATCCCTCACTGTAACAGTGTCTGATATAGCTCACATCCCTCACTGTAACAGTGTCTGATATCCACGTCCCTCACTGTAACAGTGTCTGATACAGATCACATCCCTCACGGTAACAGTGTCTGATATAGCTCACATCTCTCACTGTAACAGTGTCTGATATCCACATCCCTCACTGTAACAGTGTCTGATATAGCTCACAGTCCTCACTGTAACAGTGTCTGATATCCACGTCCCGCACCGTAACAGTGTCTGATATTCACGTCCCTCACTGTAACAGTGTCTGATATAGATCACATCCCTCACTGTAACAGTGTCTGATATAGCTCACATCCCACACCGTAAGTGTCTGATATCCACATCCCGCACCGTAACAGTGTCTGATATTCACGTCCCTCACTGTAACAGTGTATGATATAGCTTACATCCCTCACTGTAACAGAGTCTGATACCCAAGTCCCTCACTGTAACAGTGTCTGATATCCACGTCCCTCACTGTAACAGTGTCTGATATCCACGTCCCCCACTGTAACAGTGTCTGATATAGCTCACATCCCTCACAGTAACAGTGTCTGATATAGCTCACATCCGTCACCGTAACAGTGTCTGATATCCACATCCCGCACCGTAACAGTGTCTGATATTCACGTCCCTCACTGTAACAGTGTCTGATATAGCTCACATCCCTCACTGTAACAGTGTCTGATATAGCTCACATCCCTCACCGTAACAGTGTCTGATATCCACGTCCCTCACCGTAACAGTGTCTGATATCCACGTCCCTCACTGCAACAGTGTCTGATATCCACGTCCCTCACTGTAACAGAGTCTGATATAGCTCACATCCCTCACTGTAACAGTGTCTGATAGACACATTCCTGACTGTAACAGTGTCTGATATAGATCACATCCCTTAACGTAACAGTGTCTGATATCCACATCTGTCACTGTAACAGTGTCTGGTATAGCTCACATCATTCACTGTAACAGTGTCTGATATCCACGTCCCTCACCGTAACAGTGTCTGATATCCACCTCCCTCACTGTAACAGGGTCTGATATCCACATCCCTCACTGTAACAGTCTGATATCCACGTCCCTCACTGTAACAGTGTCTGATACCCACGTCCCTCACTGTAACAGTGTCTGATATCCACATCCCTCAGTGTAATAGTGTCTGATATAGCTCACATCCCTCACTGTAACAGTGTCTGATATCCAAATCCCTGACTGTAACAGTGTCTGATATAGCTCACATCCCTCACTGTAACAGTGTCTGATATCCACATCTCTCACTGTAACAGTGTCTGGTATAGCTCACATCCTTCACTGTAACAGTGTCTGATATCCACGTCCCTCACTGCAACAGTGTCTGATATCCACGTCCCTCACTGTAACAGTGTCTGATTCTCACGTCCCTCACTGTAACAGTGTCTGATATCCACATCCCTCAGTGTTAAAGTGTCTGATATAGCTCACATCCCTCACTGTAACAGTGTCTGATATAGCTCACATCCCTCACTGTAACAGTGTACGATACCCATGTCCCTCACTGTAACAGTGTCTGATACCCACGTCCCTCACTGTAACAGTGTCTGATACCCACGTCCCTCACTGTAACAGTGTCTGATATCCACGTCCCTCACTGTAACAGTCTGATATCCACGTCCCTCACTGTAACAGTGTCTGATATCCACGTCCCTCACTGTAACAGTGTCTGATATAGCTCACATCCCTCACTGTAACTGTGTCTGATATCCACATCCCTCACTGTAACAGTGTATGATATCCACATCCCTCACTGTAACAGTGTCTGATATAGCTCACAGTCCTCACTGTAACAGTGTCTGATATCCACATCCCGCACCGTAACAGTGTTTGATATTCACGTCCCTCACTGTAACAGTGTCTGATATAGATCACATCCCTCACTGTAACAGTGTCTGATATAGCTCACATCCGTCACCGTAACAGTGTCTGATATCCACATCCCGCACCGTAACAGTGTCTGATATTCACGTCCCTCACTGTAACAGTGTCTGATATAGCTCACATCCCTCACTGTAACAGTGTCTGATACCCAAGTCCCTCACTGTAACAGTGTCTGATATCCACGTCCCTCACTGTAACAGTCTCTGATATCTACGTCCCTCACTGTAACAGTGTCTGATATCCACGTCCCTCACTGTAATGTCTGATATCCACGTCCCTCACTGTAACAGTGTCTGATACCCACGTCCCTCACTGTAACAGTGTCTGATATCCACATCCCTCACTGTAACAGTGTCTGATATAGCTCACATCCCTCACTGTAACAGTGTCTGATATCCACGTCCCTCACTGTAACAGTGTCTGATACAGATCACATCCCTCACGGTAACAGTGTCTGATATAGCTCACATCTCTCACTGTAACAGTGTCTGATATCCACATCCCTCACTGTAACAGTGTCTGATATCCACATCCCTCACTGTAACAGTTTCTGATATCTCACATCCCTCACTGTAACAGTGTCTGATATAGCTCATATCCCTCACTGTAACAGTGTCCGATACCCATGTCCCTTACTGTAACAGTGTCTGATACCAATGTCCCTCACTGTAACAGTGTCTGATATCCACATCCCTCACTGTAACAGTGTCTGATATCCACATCCCTCACTGTAACAGTGTCTGATATCCATAACCCTCACTGTAACAGTGTCTGATATAGCTCACAGTCCTCACTGTAACAGTGTCTGATATAGCTCACATCCCTCACTGTAACAGTGTCTGATATCCACGTCCCTCACTGTAACAGTGTCTGATACAGATCACATCCCTCACGGTAACAGTGTCTGATATAGCTCACATCTCTCACTGTAACAGTGTCTGATATCCACATCCCTCACTGTAACAGTGTCTGATATCCACATCCCTCACTGTAACAGTTTCTGATATCTCACATCCCTCACTGTAACAGTGTCTGATATAGCTCATATCCCTCACTGTAACAGTGTCCGATACCCATGTCCCTTACTGTAACAGTGTCTGATACCAACGTCCCTCACTGTAACAGTGTCTGATATCCACATCCCTCACTGTAACAGTGTCTGATATCCACATCCCTCACTGTAAGTGTCTGATATCCACGTCCCTCACTGTAACAGTGTCTGATATCCACATCCCTCACTGTAACAGTGTCTGATATCCATAACCCTCACTGTAACAGTGTCTGATATAGCTCACAGTCCTCACTGTAACAGTGTCTGATATCCACGTCCCTTACTGTAACATTGTCTCATATAGATCCCATCCCTCACTGTAACAGTGTCTGATATAGCTCACATCCTTCACCATAAGAGTGTCTGATATCCACGTCCCTCACCGTAACAGTGACTGATATCCACGTCCCTCACTGTAACAGTGTCTGATATCCACGCCCCTCACTGCAACAGTGTCTGATATAGCTCACATCCCTCACTGTAACAGTGTCCGATACCCACCTCCCTCATTGTATCAGTGTCTGATATCCACGTCCCTCACTGTAACAGTTTCTGATATAGCTCACATCCCTGACTGTAACAGTGTCTGATATCCACATCTCTCACTGTAACAGTGTCTGGTATAGCTCACATCCTTCACTGTAACAGTGTCTGATATCCACGTCCCTCACTGTAACAGTGTCTGATATCCACCTCCCTCACCGTAACAGGGTCTGATATCCACATCCCTCACTGTAACAGACTGAAATCCACGTCCCTCACTGTAACAGTGTCTGATACCCACGTCCCTCACTGTAACAGTGTCTGATATCCACATCCCTCACTGTAACAGTGTCTGATATCCACGTCCCTCACTGTAACAGTCTGATATAGATCACATCCCTGACTGTAACAGTGTCTGATATCCACGTCGCTCACTGTAACAGTGTCTGATATCCACATCCCTCACTGTAACAGTGTCTGATATCCACATCCCTCACTGTAACAGTGTCTGATATAGCTCACATCCCTCACTGTAACAGTGTCTGAGATCCACATCCCTCACTGTAACAGTGTCTGATATCCACATCCCTCACTGTAACAGTGTCTGATATCCACGTCCCTCACTGTAACAGTGTCTGATACCCACGTCCCTCACTGTAACAGTGTCTGATATCCACATCCCTCACTGTAACAGTGTCTGATATAGCTCACATCCCTCACTGTAACAGTGTCTGTTATCCACGTCCCTCACTGTAACAGTGTCTGATATAGATCACATCCCTCACTGTAACATTGTCTGATACCCACCTCCCTCACTGCAACAGTGTCTGATATCCACCTCCCTCACTGTAACAGTGTCTGATATCAACTTCCCTCACTGTAACAGTCTGATATCCACGTCCCTCACTGTAACAGTGTCTGATACCCACGTTCCTCACTGTAACAGTGTCTGATATCCACGTCCCTCAGTGAAACAGTGTCCGATATCCACGTCCCTCACTGTAACAGTGTCTGATATCGCTCACAGTCCTCACTGTAACAGTGTCTGATATCCACGTCCCTCACTGTAACAGTGTCTGATATAGATCACATCCCTCACTGTAACAGTGTCTGATATAGCTCACATCCTTCACCATAACAGTGTCTGATATCCACGTCCCTCACCGTAACAGTGTCTGATATCCACGTCCCTCACTGTAACAGTGTCTGATATCCACGCCCCTCACTGTAATAGTGTCTGATATAGCTCACATCCCTCACTGTAACAGTGTCCGATACCCACGTCCCTCACTGTATCAGTGTCTGATATCCACGTCCCTCACTGTAACAGTTTCTGATATAGCTCACATCCCTGACTGTAACAGTGGCTGATATCCACATCTCTCACTGAAAAAGTGTCTGGTATAGCTCACATCCTTCACTGTAACAGTGTCTGATATCCACGTCCCTCACTGTAACAGTGTCTGATATCCACTTCCCTCACTGTAACAGGGTCTGATATCCACATCCCTCACTGTAACAGTCTGATATCCACGTCCCTCACTGTAACAGTGTCTGATACCCACGTCCCTCACTGTAACAGTGTCTGATATCCACATCCCTCAGTGTAATAGTGTCTGATATAGCTCACATCCCTCACTGTAACAGTGTCTGATATCCAAATCCCTGACTGTAACAGTGTCTGATATAGCTCACATCCCTCACTGTAACAGTGTCTGATATCCACATCTCTCACTGTAACAGTGTCTGGTATAGCTCACATCCTTCACTGTAACAGTGTCTGATATCCACGTCCCTCACTGCAACAGTGTCTGATATCCACATCCCTCACTGTAACAGTGTCTGATTCTCACGTCCCTCACTGTAACAGTGTCTGATATCCACATCCCTCAGTGTTAAAGTGTCTGATATAGCTCACATCCCTCACTGTAACAGTGTCTGATACCCACGTCCCTCACTGTAACAGTGTCTGATATCCACGTCCCTCACTGTAACAGTCTGATATCCACGTCCCTCACTGTAACAGTGTCTGATATCCACGTCCCTCACTGTAACAGTGTCTGATATAGCTCACATCCCTCACTGTAACTGTGTCTGATATCCACATCCCTCACTGTAACAGTGTATGATATCCACATCCCTCACTGTAACAGTGTCTGATATAGCTCACAGTCCTCACTGTAACAGTGTCTGATATCCACATCCCGCACCGTAACAGTGTTTGATATTCACGTCCCTCACTGTAACAGTGTCTGATATAGATCACATCCCTCACTGTAACAGTGTCTGATATAGCTCACATCCGTCACCGTAACAGTGTCTGATATCCACATCCCGCACCGTAACAGCGTCTGATATTCACGTCCCTCACTGTAACAGTGTCTGATATAGCTCACATCCCTCACTGTAACAGTGTCTGATACCCAAGTCCCTCACTGTAACAGTGTCTGATATCCACGTCCCTCACTGTAACAGTCTCTGATATCTACGTCCCTCACTGTAACAGTGTCTGATATCCACGTCCCTCACTGTAATGTCTGATATCCACGTCCCTCACTGTAACAGTGTCTGATACCCACGACCCTCACTGTAACAGTGTCTGATATCCACATCCCTCACTGTAACAGTGTCTGATATAGCTCACATCCCTCACTGTAACAGTGTCTGATATCCACGTCCCTCACTGTAACAGTGTCTGATACAGATCACATCCCTCACGGTAACAGTGTCTGATATAGCTCACATCTCTCACTCTAACAGTGTCTGATATCCACATCCCTCACTGTAACAGCGTCTGATATCCACATCCCTCACTGTAACAGTTTCTGATATCTCACATCCCTCACTGTAACAGTGTCCGATATAGCTCATATCCCTCACTGTAACAGTGTCCGATACCCATGTCCCTTACTGTAACAGTGTCTGATACCAACGTCCCTCACTGTAACAGTGTCTGATATCCACATCCCTCACTGTAACAGTGTCTGATATCCACATCCCTCACTGTAAGTGTCTGATATCCACGTCCCTCACTGTAACAGTGTCTGATATCCACATCCCTCACTGTAACAGTGTCTGATATCCACAACCCTCACTGTAACAGTGTCTGATATAGCTCACAGTCCTCACTGTAACAGTGTCTGATATCCACGTCCCGCACCGTAACAGTGTCTGATATTCACGTCCCTCACTGTAACAGTGTCTGATATAGATCACATCCCTCACTGTAACAGTGTCTGATATAGCTCACATCCCACACCGTAAGTGTCTGATATCCACATCCCGCACCGTAACAGTGTCTGATATTCACGTCCCTCACTGTAACAGTGTCTGATATAGCTCACATCCCTCACTGTAACAGTGTCTGATACCCAAGTCCCTCACTGTAACAGTGTCTGATATCCACGTCCCTCACTGTAACAGTCTCTGATATCTACGTCCCTCACTGTAACAGTGTCTGATATCCACGTCCCTCACTGTAATGTCTGATATCCACGTCCCTCACTGTAACAGTGTCTGATACCCACGTCCCTCACTGTAACAGTGTCTGATATCCACATCCCTCACTGTAACAGTGTCTGATATAGCTCACATCCCTCACTGTAACAGTGTCTGATATCCACGTCCCTCACTGTAACAGTGTCTGATACAGATCACATCCCTCACGGTAACAGTGTCTGATATAGCTCACATCTCTCACTGTAACAGTGTCTGATATCCACATCCCTCACTGTAACAGTGTCTGATATCCACATCCCTCACTGTAACAGTTTCTGATATCCACATCCCTCACTGTAACAGTGTCTGATATCCACATCCCTCACTGTAAGTGTCTGATATCCACGTCCCTCACTGTAACAGTGTCTGATATCCACATCCCTCACTGTAACAGTGTCTGATATCCATAACCCTCACTGTAACAGTGTCTGATATAGCTCACAGTCCTCACTGTAACAGTGTCTGATATCCACGTCCCTTACTGTAACATTGTCTCATATAGATCACATCCCTCACTGTAACAGTGTCTGATATAGCTCACATCCTTCACCATAAGAGTGTCTGATATCCACGTCCCTCACCGTAACAGTGACTGATATCCACGTCCCTCACTGTAACAGTGTCTGATATCCACGCCCCTCACTGCAACAGTGTCTGATATAGCTCACATCCCTCACTGTAACAGTGTCCGATACCCACCTCCCTCATTGTATCAGTGTCTGATATCCACGTCCCTCACTGTAACAGTTTCTGATATAGCTCACATCCCTGACTGTAACAGTGTCTGATATCCACATCTCTCACTGTAACAGTGTCTGGTATAGCTCACATCCTTCACTGTAACAGTGTCTGATATCCACGTCCCTCACTGTAACAGTGTCTGATATCCACCTCCCTCACCGTAACAGGGTCTGATATCCACATCCCTCACTGTAACAGACTGAAATCCACGTCCCTCACTGTAACAGTGTCTGATACCCACGTCCCTCACTGTAACAGTGTCTGATATCCACATCCCTCACTGTAACAGTGTCTGATATCCACGTCCCTCACTGTAACAGTCTGATATAGATCACATCCCTGACTGTAACAGTGTCTGATATCCACGTCGCTCACTGTAACAGTGTCTGATATCCACATCCCTCACTGTAACAGTGTCTGATATCCACATCCCTCACTGTAACAGTGTCTGATATAGCTCACATCCCTCACTGTAACAGTGTCTGAGATCCACATCCCTCACTGTAACAGTGTCTGATATCCACATCCCTCACTGTAACAGTGTCTGATATCCACGTCCCTCACTGTAACAGTGTCTGATACCCACGTCCCTCACTGTAACAGTGTCTGATATCCACATCCCTCACTGTAACAGTGTCTGATATAGCTCACATCCCTCACTGTAACAGTGTCTGTTATCCACGTCCCTCACTGTAACAGTGTCTGATATAGATCACATCCCTCACTGTAACATTGTCTGATACCCACCTCCCTCACTGCAACAGTGTCTGATATCCACCTCCCTCACTGTAACAGTGTCTGATATCAACTTCCCTCACTGTAACAGTCTGATATCCACGTCCCTCACTGTAACAGTGTCTGATACCCACGTTCCTCACTGTAACAGTGTCTGATATCCACGTCCCTCAGTGAAACAGTGTCCGATATCCACGTCCCTCACTGTAACAGTGTCTGATATCGCTCACAGTCCTCACTGTAACAGTGTCTGATATCCACGTCCCTCACTGTAACAGTGTCTGATATAGATCACATCCCTCACTGTAACAGTGTCTGATATAGCTCACATCCTTCACCATAACAGTGTCTGATATCCACGTCCCTCACCGTAACAGTGTCTGATATCCACGTCCCTCACTGTAACAGTGTCTGATATCCACGCCCCTCACTGTAATAGTGTCTGATATAGCTCACATCCCTCACTGTAACAGTGTCCGATACCCACGTCCCTCACTGTATCAGTGTCTGATATCCACGTCCCTCACTGTAACAGTTTCTGATATAGCTCACATCCCTGACTGTAACAGTGTCTGATATCCACATCTCTCACTGAAAAAGTGTCTGGTATAGCTCACATCCTTCACTGTAACAGTGTCTGATATCCACGTCCCTCACTGTAACAGTGTCTGATATCCACCTCCCTCACTGTAACAGGGTCTGATATCCACATCCCTCACTGTAACAGTCTGATATCCACGTCCCTCACTGTAACAGTGTCTGATACCCACGTCCCTCACTGTAACAGTGTCTGATATCCACATCCCTCAGTGTAATAGTGTCTGATATAGCTCACATCCCTCACTGTAACAGTGTCTGATATCCAAATCCCTGACTGTAACAGTGTCTGATATAGCTCACATCCCTCACTGTAACAGTGTCTGATATCCACATCTCTCACTGTAACAGTGTCTGGTATAGCTCACATCCTTCACTGTAACAGTGTCTGATATCCACGTCCCTCACTGCAACAGTGTCTGATATCCACGTCCCTCACTGTAAGTGTCTGATTCTCACGTCCCTCACTGTAACAGTGTCTGATATCCACATCCCTCAGTGTTAAAGTGTCTGATATAGCTCACATCCCTCACTGTAACAGTGTCTGATATAGCTCACATCCCTCACTGTAACAGTGTACGATACCCATGTCCCTCACTGTAACAGTGTCTGATACCCACGTCCCTCACTGTAACAGTGTCTGATACCCACGTCCCTCACTGTAACAGTGTCTGATATCCACGTCCCTCACTGTAACAGTCTGATATCCACGTCCCTCACTGTAACAGTGTCTGATATCCACGTCCCTCACTGTAACAGTGTCTGATATAGCTCACATCCCTCACTGTAACTGTGTCTGATATCCACATCCCTCACTGTAACAGTGTATGATATCCACATCCCTCACTGTAACAGTGTCTGATATAGCTCACAGTCCTCACTGTAACAGTGTCTGATATCCACATCCCGCACCGTAACAGTGTTTGATATTCACGTCCCTCACTGTAACAGTGTCTGATATAGATCACATCCCTCACTGTAACAGTGTCTGATATAGCTCACATCCGTCACCGTAACAGTGTCTGATATCCACATCCCGCACCGTAACAGTGTCTGATATTCACGTCCCACACTGTAACAGTGTCTGATATAGCTCACATCCCTCACTGTAACAGTGTCTGATACCCAAGTCCCTCACTGTAACAGTGTCTGATATCCACGTCCCTCACTGTAACAGTCTCTGATATCTACGTCCCTCACTGTAACAGTGTCTGATATCCACGTCCCTCACTGTAATGTCTGATATCCACGTCCCTCACTGTAACAGTGTCTGATACCCACGTCCCTCACTGTAACAGTGTCTGATATCCACATCCCTCACTGTAACAGTGTCTGATATAGCTCACATCCCTCACTGTAACAGTGTCTGATATCCACGTCCCTCACTGTAACAGTGTCTGATACAGATCACATCCCTCACGGTAACAGTGTCTGATATAGCTCACATCTCTCACTGTAACAGTGTCTGATATCCACATCCCTCACTGTAACAGCGTCTGATATCCACATCCCTCACTGTAACAGTTTCTGATATCTCACATCCCTCACTGTAACAGTGTCTGATATAGCTCATATCCCTCACTGTAACAGTGTCCGATACCCATGTCCCTTACTGTAACAGTGTCTGATACCAACGTCCCTCACTGTAACAGTGTCTGATATCCACATCCCTCACTGTAACAGTGTCTGATATCCACATCCCTCACTGTAAGTGTCTGATATCCACGTCCCTCACTGTAACAGTGTCTGATATCCACATCCCTCACTGTAACAGTGTCTGATATCCACAACCCTCACTGTAACAGTGTCTGATATAGCTCACAGTCCTCACTGTAACAATGTCTGATATCCACGTCCCGCACCGTAACAGTGTCTGATATTCACGTCCCTCACTGTAACAGTGTCTGATATAGATCACATCCCTCACTGCAACAGTGTCTGATATAGCTCACATCCCACACCGTAAGTGTCTGATATCCACATCCCGCACCGTAACAGTGTCTGATATTCACGTCCCTCACTGTAACAGTGTATGATATAGCTTACATCCCTCACTGTAACAGAGTCTGATACCCAAGTCCCTCACTGTAACAGTGTCTGATATCCACGTCCCTCAGTGTAACAGTGTCTGATATCCACGTCCCCCACTGTAACAGTGTCTGATATAGCTCACATCCCTCACAGTAACAGTGTCTGATATCCACATCCCTCACTGTAACAGTGTCTGATATCCACATCCCTCACTGTAACATTGTCTGATATCCACATCCCTCACTGTAACAGTGTCTGATATAGCTCACATCCCTCACTGTAACAGTGTCTGAGATCCACATCCCTCACTGTAACAGTGTCTGATATAGCTCACATACCTCACTGTAACGGTGTCTGATACACACGTCCCTCACTGTAACAGTGTCTGATACCCACGTCCCTCACTGTAACAGTGTCTGATATAGCTCACAGTCCTCACTGTAACAGTGTCTGATATCCACGTCCCTCACTGTAACAGTGTCTGATATACATCACATCCCTCACTGTAACAGTGTCTGATATAACCCACATCCCTCACTGTATCAGTGTCTGATATCCACATCCCTCACTGTAACAGTGTCTGATATCCACATCCCTCACTGTAACAGTGTCGGATATAGCTCACATCCCTCACTGTAACAGTGTCTGAGATCCACATCCCTCACTGTAACACTGTCTGATATAGCTCACATCCCTCACTGTAACAGTGTCTGATATAGCTCACATCCCTCACTGTAACAGTGTCTGATATCCACATCCCTCACAGTAACAGTGTCCGATATAGCTCGCATCCCTCACTGTAACAGTGTCTGATACCCACGTCCCTCACTGTAACAGTGTCTGATATCCACATCCCTGAGTGTAATAGTGTCTGATATCCACATCTCTCACTGTAACAGTGTCTGGTATAGCTCACATCCTTCACTGTAACAGGGTCTGATATCCACATCCCTCACTGTAACAGTCTGATATCCACGTCCCTCACTGTAACAGTGTCTGATACCCACGTCCCTCACTGTAGCAGAGTCTGATATCCACATCCCTCAGTGTAATAGTGTCTGATATAGCTCACATCCCTCACTGTAAGAGTGTCTGATATCCACATCCCTGACTGTAACAGTGTCTGATATAGCTCACATCCCTCACTGTAACAGTGTCTGATATCCACATCTCTCACTGTAACAGTGTCTGGTATAGCTCACATCCTTCACTGTAACAGTGTCTGATATCCACGTCCCTCACTGTAACAGTGTCTGATATCCACCTCCCTCACTGTAACAGGGTCTGATATCCACATCCCTCACTGTAACAGTCTGATATCCACGTCCCTCACTGTAACAGTGACTGATATAGCTCACATCCCCCACTGTAACAGTGTCCGATACCCATGTCCCTCACTGTAACAGTGTCTGATACCCACGTCCCTCACTATAAGTGTCTGATACCCACGTCCCTCACTGTAACAGTGTCAGATATCCACATCCCTCACTGTAAGTGTCTGATATCCATGTCCCTCACTGTAACAGTGTCTGATATCCACATCCCTCACTGTAACAGTGTCTGATATCCACATCCCTCACTGTAACAGTGTCTGATATAGCTCACATCCCTCACTGTAACAGTGTCTAATATCCACATCCCTCACTGTAACAGTGTCTGATATCCACGTCTCTCACTGTAATAATGTCTGATATCCACGTCCCTCACTGTAAGTGTCTGATATCCACGTCCCCCACTGTAACAGTGTCTGATATAGCTCACATCCCTCACTGTAACAGTGTCTGATATCCACATCCCTCACTGCAACAGTGTCTGATTTTGCTCACATCCCTCACTGTAACAGTGTCTGAGATCCACATCCCTCACTGTAACAGTGTCTGATATAGCTCACATCCCTCACTGTAACAGTGTCTAATATCCACATCCCTCACTGTAACAGTGTCTGATATCCACATCCCTCACTGTAACAGTGTCTGATATAGCTCACATCCCTCACTGTAACAGTGTCTGAGATCCACATCCCTCACTGTAACAGTGTCTGATATAGCTCACATCCCTCACTGTAACAGTGTCTGATATCCACCTCCCTCACTGTAACAGTGTCTGATATCCACATCCCTCACTGTAACAGTGTCTGATATACACATCCCTCACTGTAACAGTGTCTGATATAGCTCACATGCCTCACTGTAACAGTGTCTGAGATCCACATCCCTCACTGAAACAGTGTCTGATATCCACATCCCTCAGTGTAACAGTGTCTGATATCCACGTCCCTCACTGTATCAGTGTCTGATACCCACGTCCCTCACTGTAACAGTGTCTGATATAGATCACATCCCTCACTGTAACAGTGTCTGATACCCACATCCCTCACTGTAACAGTGTCTGATATCCACGTCCCTCAGTGTAACAGTGTCTGATATCCACGTCCCTCACTGTATCAGTGTCTGATACCCACGTCCCTCACTGTAACAGTGTCTGATATAGATCACATCCCTCACTGTAACAGTGTCTGATACCCACATCCCTCACTGTAACAGTGTCTGATATCCACGTCCCTCAGTGTAACAGTGTCTGATATCCACGTCCCTCACTGTAACAGTGTCTGATATAGCTCACAGTCCTCACTGTAACAGTGTCTGATATCCACGTCCCTCACTGTAACATTGTCTGATATAGATCACATCCCTCACTGTAACAGTGTCTGATATCCACAACCTTCACTGTAACAGTGTCTGATATAGCTCACAGTCCTCACTGTAACAGTGTCTGATATCCACGTCCCGCACCGTAACAGTGTCTGATATTCACGTCCCTCACTGTAACAGTGTCTGATATAGATCACATCCCTCACTGTAACAGTGTCTGATATAGCTCACATCCCACACCGTAAGTGTCTGATATCCACATCCCGCACCGTAACAGTGTCTGATATTCACGTCCCTCACTGTAACAGTGTATGATATAGCTTACATCCCTCACTGTAACAGAGTCTGATACCCAAGTCCCTCACTGTAACAGTGTCTGATATCCACGTCCCTCAGTGTAACAGTGTCTGATATCCACGTCCCCCACTGTAACAGTGTCTGATATAGCTCACATCCCTCACAGTAACAGTGTCTGATATCCACATCCCTCAATGTAACAGTGTCTGATATCCACATCCCTCACTGTAACAGTGTCTGATATAGCTCACATCCCTCACTGTAACAGTGTCTGAGATCCACATCCCTCACTGTAACAGTGTCTGATATAGCTCACATACCTCACTGTAACGGTGTCTGATATACACGTCCCTCACTGTAACAGTGTCTGATACCCACGTCCCTCACTGTAACAGTGTCTGATATAGCTCACAGTCCTCACTGTAACAGTGTCTGATATCCACGTCCCTCACTGTAACAGTGTCTGATATACATCACATCCCTCACTGTAACAGTGTCTGATATAACCCACATCCCTCACTGTATCAGTGTCTGATATCCACATCCCTCACTGTAACAGTGTCTGATATCCACATCCCTCACTGTAACAGTGTCGGATATAGCTCACATCCCTCACTGTAACAGTGTCTGAGATCCACATCCCTCACTGTAACACTGTCTGATATAGCTCACATCCCTCACTGTAACAGTGTCTGATATAGCTCACATCCCTCACTGTAACAGTGTCTGATATCCACATCCCTCACAGTAACAGTGTCCGATATAGCTCGCATCCCTCACTGTAACAGTGTCTGATACCCACGTCCCTCACTGTAACAGTGTCTGATATCCACATCCCTGAGTGTAATAGTGTCTGATATCCACATCTCTCACTGTAACAGTGTCTGGTATAGCTCACATCCTTCACTGTAACAGGGTCTGATATCCACATCCCTCACTGTAACAGTCTGATATCCACGTCCCTCACTGTAACAGTGTCTGATACCCACGTCCCTCACTGTAGCAGAGTCTGATATCCACATCCCTCAGTGTAATAGTGTCTGATATAGCTCACATCCCTCACTGTAAGAGTGTCTGATATCCACATCCCTGACTGTAACAGTGTCTGATATAGCTCGCATCCCTCACTGTAACAGTGTCTGATACCCACGTCCCTCACTGTAACAGTGTCTGATATCCACATCCCTGAGTGTAATAGTGTCTGATATCCACATCTCTCACTGTAACAGTGTCTGGTATAGCTCACATCCTTCACTGTAACAGGGTCTGATATCCACATCCCTCACTGTAACAGTCTGATATCCACGTCCCTCACTGTAACAGTGTCTGATACCCACGTCCCTCACTGTAACAGAATCTGATATCCACATCCCTCAGTGTAATAGTGTCTGATATAGCTCACATCCCTCACTGTAAGAGTGTCTGATATCCACATCCCTGACTGTAACAGTGTCTGATATAGCTCACATCCCTCACTGTAACAGTGTCTGATATCCACATCTCTCACTGTAACAGTGTCTGGTATAGCTCACATCCTTCACTGTAACAGTGTCTGATATCCACGTCCCTCACTGTAACAGTGTCTGATATCCACCTCCCTCACTGTAACAGGGTCTGATATCCACATCCCTCACTGTAACAGTCTGATATCCACGTCCCTCACTGTAACAGTGACTGATATAGCTCACATCCCCCACTGTAACAGTGTCCGATACCCATGTCCCTCACTGTAACAGTGTCTGATACCCACGTCCCTCACTATAAGTGTCTGATACCCACGTCCCTCACTGTAACAGTGTCAGATATCCACGTCCCTCACTGTAAGTGTCTGATATCCATGTCCCTCACTGTAACAGTGTCTGATATCCACATCCCTCACTGTAACAGTGTCTGATATCCACATCCCTCACTGTAACAGTGTCTGATATAGCTCACAGTCCTCACTGTAACAGTGTCTCATATCCACGTCCCGCACCGTAACAGTGTTTGATATTCACGTCCCTCACTGTAACAGTGTCTGATATAGATCACATCCCTCACTGTAACAGAGTCTGATATCTACGTCCCTCACTGTAACAGTGTCTGATATCCACGTCTCTCACTGTAATAATGTCTGATATCCACGTCCCTCACTGTAAGTGTCTGATATCCACGTCCCCCACTGTAACAGTGTCTGATATAGCTCACATCCCTCACTGTAACAGTGTCTGATATCCACATCCCTCACTGCAACAGTGTCTGATTTTGCTCACATCCCTCACTGTAACAGTGTCTGAGATCCACATCCCTCACTGTAACAGTGTCTGATATAGATCACATCCCTCACTGTAACAGAGTCTGATATCCACGTCCCTCACTGTAAGTGTCTGATATCCACGTCCCTCACTGTAACAGTGTCTGATATAGATCACATCCCTCACTGTAACAGAGTCTGATATCCACGTCCCTCACTGTATCAGTGTCTGATTTAGCTCACATCCATCACTGTAACAGTGTCTGATATAGCTAACATCCCTCACTGTAACAGTGTCTGATAGCCACGTCCCTCACTGTAACAGTGTCTGATATCCACGTCCCTCACTGTAACAGTGTCTGATATCCACGTCCCTCACTGTAACAGTGTCTGATATAGCTCACATCCCTCACTGTAACAGTGTCTAATATCCACATCCCTCACTGTAACAGTGTCTGATATCCACATCCCTCACTGTAACAGTGTCTGATATAGCTCACATCCCTCACTGTAACAGTGTCTGAGATCCACATCCCTCACTGTAACAGTGTCTGATATAGCTCACATCCCTCACTGTAACAGTGTCTGATATAGCTCACATCCCTCACTGTAACAGTGTCTGATATCCACATCCCTCACTGTAACAGTGTCTGATACCCACGTCCCTCACTGTAACAGTGTCTGATATCCACATCCCTCACTGTAACAGTGTCTGATATAGCTCACATCCCTCACTGTAACAGTGTCTGATATCCACCTCCCTCACTGTAACAGTGTCTGATATCCACATCCCTCACTGTAACAGTGTCTGATATACACATCCCTCACTGTAACAGTGTCTGATATAGCTCACATGCCTCACTGTAACAGTGTCTGAGATCCACATCCCTCACTGAAACAGTGTCTGATATCCACATCCCTCAGTGTAACAGTGTCTGATATCCACGTCCCTCACTGTATCAGTGTCTGATACCCACGTCCCTCACTGTAACAGTGTCTGATATAGATCACATCCCTCACTGTAACAGTGTCTGATACCCACATCCCTCACTGTAACAGTGTCTGATATCCACGTCCCTCAGTGTAACAGTGTCTGATATCCACGTCCCTCACTGTATCAGTGTCTGATACCCACGTCCCTCACTGTAACAGTGTCTGATATAGATCACATCCCTCACTGTAACAGTGTCTGATACCCACATCCCTCACTGTAACAGTGTCTGATATCCACGTCCCTCAGTGTAACAGTGTCTGATATCCACGTCCCTCACTGTAACAGTGTCTGATATAGCTCACAGTCCTCACTGTAACAGTGTCTGATATCCACGTCCCTCACTGTAACATTGTCTGATATAGATCACATTCCTTACTGTAACAGTGTCTGATATAGCTCACATCCTTCACCATAACAGTGTCTGATATCCACGTCCCTCACCGTAACAGTGTCTGATATCCACGTGCCTCACTGTAACAGTGTCTGATATCCACGCCCCTCACTGTAAGTGTCTGATATAGCTCACATCCCTCACTGTAACAGTGTCCGATACCCACGTCCCTCACTGTATCAGTGTCTGATATCCACGTCCCTCACTATAACTGTGTCTGATACCCACGTCCATCACTGTAACAGTGTCTGATATCGCTCACAGTCCTCACTGTAACAGTGTCTGATATCCACGTCCCTCACTGTAACAGTGTCTGATACAGATCACATCCCTCACTGTAACAGTGTCTGATATCCACATCCCTCACTGTAACAGTGTCTGATATCCACATCCCTCACTGTAACAGTGTCTGATATAGCTCACATCCTTCACCATAACAGTGTCTGATATCCACGTCCCTCACCGTAACAGTGTCTGACATCCACGTCCCTCACTGTAACAGTGTCTGATATCCACATCTCTCACTGAAACAGTGTCTGGTATAGCTCACATCCCTCACTGTAACAGTGTCTGATATCCACATCTCCCACTGTAACAGTGTCTGATATCCACGTCCCTCACTGTAACAGTGTCTGATATCCACTTCCCTCACCGTAACAGGGTCTGATATCCACATCCCTCACTGTAACAGTCTGAAATCCACGTCCCTCACTGTAACAGTGTCTGATAACCACGTCCCTCACTGTAACAGTGTCTGATATCCACATCCCTCAGTGTAATAGTGTCTGATATAGCTCACATCCCTTACTGTAACAGTGTCTGATATTCACATCCCTGACTGTAACAGTGTCTGATATAGCTCACATCCCTCACTGTAACAGTGTCCGATACCCACGTCCCTCACTGTATCAGTGTCTGATATCCACGTCCCTCACTGTAACTGTGTCTGATACCCACGTCCCCCACTGTAACAGTGTCTGATATCGCTCACAGTCCTCACTGTAACAGTGTCTGATATCCACGTCCCTCACTGTAACAGTGTCTGATATAGATCACATCCCTCACTGTAACAGTGTCTGATATCCACGTCCCTCACTGTAACAGTGTCTGATATCCACATCCCTCACTGTAACAGTGTCTGATATAGCTCACATCCTTCACCATAACAGTGTCTGATATCCACGTCCCTCACCGTAACAGTGTCTGACATCCACGTCCCTCACTGTAACAGTGTCTGATATCTACGCCCCTCACTGTAACAGTGTCTGATATAGCTCACATCCCTCACTGTAACAGTGTCCGATACCCACGTCCCTCACTGTATCAGTGTCTGATATCCACGTCCCTCACTGTAACAGTTTCTGATATAGCTCACATCCCTGACTGTAACAGTGTCTGATATCCACATCTCTCACTGAAACAGTGTCTGGTATAGCTCACATCCCTCACTGTAACAGTGTCTGATATCCACATCTCCCACTGTAACAGTGTCTGATATCCACGTCCCTCACTGTAACAGTGTCTGATATCCACTTCCCTCACCGTAACAGGGTCTGATATCCACATCCCTCACTGTAACAGTCTGAAATCCACGTCCCTCACTGTAACAGTGTCTGATAACCACGTCCCTCACTGTAACAGTGTCTGATATCCACATCCCTCAGTGTAATAGTGTCTGATATAGCTCACATCCCTTACTGTAACAGTGTCTGATATTCACATACCTGACTGTAACAGTGTCTGATATAGCTCAAATCCCTCACTGTAACAGTGTCTGATATCCACATCTCCCACTGTAACAGTGTCTGGTATAGCTCACATCCTTCACTTTAACAGTGTCTGATATCCACGTCCCTTACTGCAACAGTGTCTGATATCCACCTCCCTCACTGTAACAGGGTCTGATATCCACATCCCTCACTGTAACAGTCTGATATCCACGTCCCTCACTGTAACAGTGTCTGATATAGCTCACATCACTCACTGAAACAGTGTCTGATACCCATGTCCCTCACTGTAACAGTGTCTCATACACACGTCCCTCACTGTAACAGTGTCTGATATCCACGTCCCTCACCGTAACAGTGTCTGATATCCACGTCCCTCACTGTAACAGTGTCTGATATCCACGTCCCTCACTGTAACAGTGTCTGATATCCACATCCCTGACTGTAACAGTGTCTGATATCACATCCCTCAATGTAACAGTGTCTGATATCCACATCTGTCACTGTAACAGTGTCTGGTATAGCTCACATCATTCACCGTAACAGTGTCTGATATCCACGTCCCTCACCGTAACAGTGTCTGATATCCACCTCCCTCACTGTGACAGGGTCTGATATCCACATCCCTCACTGTAACAGTCTGATATCCACGTCCCTCACTGTAACAGTGTCTGATACCCACGTCCCTCACTGTAACAGTGTCTGATATCCACATCCCTCAGTGTAATAGTGTCTGATATAGCTCACATCCCTCACTGTAACAGTGTCTGATATCCACATCTCTCACTGTAACAGTGTCTGGGATAGCTCACATCCTTCACTGTAACAGTGTCTGATATCCACGTCCCTCACTGCAACAGTGTCTGATATCCACGTCCCTCACTGTAACAGTGTCTGATACTCACGTCCCTCACTGTAACAGTGTCTGATATCCACATCCCTCAGTGTAATAGTGTCTGATATAGCTCACATCCCTCACTGTAACAGTGTCTGATATCCAAATCCCTGACTGTAACAGTGTCTGATATAGCTCACATCCCTCACTGTAACAGTGTCTGATATCCACATCTCTCACTGTAACAGTGTCTGGTATAGCTCACATCCCTCACTGTAACAGTGTACGATACCCATGTCCCTCACTGTAACAGTGTCTGATACCCACGTCCCTCACTGTAACAGTGTCTGATACCCACGTCCCTCACTGTAACAGTGTCTGATATCCACGTCCCTCACTGTAAATGTGTCTGATATAGCTCACATCCCTCACTGTAACAGTGTCTGAGATCCACATCCCTCACTGTAACAGTGTCTGCTATAGCTAACATCCCTCACTGTAACAGTGTCCAATACCCACGTCCCTCACTGTATCAGTGTCTGATATCCACGTCCCTCACTGTAACAGTTTCTGATATAGCTCACATCCCTGACTGTAACAGTGTCTGATATCCACATCTGTAACTGAAACAGTGTCTGGTATAGCTCACATCCTTCACTGTAACAGTGTCTGATATCCACGTCCCTCACTGTAACTGTGTCTGATATCCACATCCCTCACCGTAACAGGGTCTGATATCCACATCCCTCACTGTAACAGTCTGAAATCCACGTCCCTCACTGTAACAGTGTCTGATACCCACGTCCCTCACTGTAACAGTGTCTGATATCCACATCCCTCAGTGTAATAGTGTCTGATATAGCTCACATCCCTTACTGTAACAGTGTCTGATATCCACATCCCTGACTGTAACAGTGTCTGATATAGCTCACATCCCTCACTGTAACAGTGTCTGATATCCACATCTCCCACTGTAACAGTGTCTGGTATAGCTCACATCCTTCACTTTAACAGTGTCTGATATCCACGTCCCTCACTGCAACAGTGTCTGATATCCACCTCCCTCACTGTAACAGGGTCTGATATCCACATCCCTCACTGTAACAGTCTGATATCCACGTCCCTCACTGTAACAGTGTCTGATATAGCTCACATCCCTCACTGTAACAGTGTCTGATATCCACGTCCCTCACTGTAACAGTGTCTGATACCCACGGCCCTCACTGTAACAGTGTCTGATATCCACATCCCTCAGTGTAATAGTGTCTGATATAGCTCACATCCCTCACTGTAACAGTGTCTGATATCCACATCCCTGACTGTAACAATGTCTGATATAGCTCACATCCCTCACTGTAACAGTGTCTGATATCCATATCTCTCATTGTAACAGTGTCTAGTATAGCTCACATCCTTCACTGCAACAGTGTCTGATAACAACGTCCCTCACTGCAACAGTGTCTGATATCCACCTCCCTCACTGTAACAGGGTTTGATATCCACATCCCTCACTGTAACAGTCTGATATCCACGTCCCTCACTGTAACAGTATCTGATATAGCTCACATCCCTCACTGAAACAGTGTCCGATACCCATGTCCCTCACTGTAAAAGTGTCTGATACCCACGTCTCTCACTGTAACAGTGTCTGATACCCACGTCCCTCACAGTAACAATGTCTGATATCCACATCCCTCACTATAAGTGTCTGATATCCACGTCCCTCACTGTAACAGTGTCCGATATCCAAATCCCTCAATGTAACAGTGTCTGATATCCACATCCCTCACTGTAACAGTGTCTAATATAGCTCACAGTCCTCACTGTAACAGTGTCTGATATCCACATCCCTCATTGTAACAGTGTCTGACATAGATCACATCCCTCACTGTAACAGTGTCTGATATAGCTCACATCTCTCACCGTAACAGTGTCTGATATCCACGTCACGCACCGCAACAGTGTCTGATATCCACGTCCCTCACTGTAACAGTGTCTGATATAGCTCACATCCCTCACTGTAACAGTGTCTGATACCCACGTCCCTCACTGCAACAGTGTCTGATATCCACGTCCCTCACTGTAACAGTGTCTGATATCCACGTCCCTCACCGTAACAGTGTCTGATATCCACATCACTCACCGTAATAATGTCTGATATCCACGTCCCTCACTGTAACAGTGTCTGAGATCCACGTCCCTCACTGTAACAGTGTCTGATATAGCTCACATCCCTCACTGTAACAGTGTCTGATATCCACATCTCTCACTGTAACAGTGTCTGATATCCACATCCCTCACTGTAACAGTATCTGATACCCACGTCCCTCACTGTAACAGTGTCTGATATCCACATCCCTCACTGTAACAGTGTCTGATATAGCTCACATCCCTCACTGTAACAGTGTCTGATATCCACGTCCCTCACTGTAACAGTGTCTGATATAGATCACATCTCTCAATGTAACAGTGTCTGATATCCACGTCCCTCACTGTAACAGTGTCTGATATCCACATCCCTCACTGTAACAGTGTCTGATATCCACATCCCTCACTGTAACAGTGTCTGATATAGCTCACATCCCTCACTGTAACAGTGTCTGAGATCCACATCCATCACTGTAACAGTGTCTGATATCCACATCCCTCACTGTAACAATGTCTGATATAGCTCACATCCCTCACTGTAACAGTGTCTGAGATCCACATCCCTCACTGTAACAGTGTCTGATATAGCTCACATCCCTCACTGTAACAGTGTCTGATATAGCTCACATCCCTCAGTGTAACAGTGTCTGATATCCACGTCCCTCACTGTAACAGTGTCTGATACCCACGTCCCTCACTGTAACAGTGTCTGATATCAACCTCCCTCACTGTAACAGTGTCTGATATAGCTCACATCCCTCACTGTAACAGTGTCTGATATCCACGTCCCTCACTGTAACAGTGTCTGATATCGATCACATCCCTCACTGTAACAGTGTCTGATACCCACATCCCTCACTGTAACAGTGTCTGATATCCACGTCCCTCACTGTAACAGTGTCTGATATCCACTTCCCTCACCGTAACAGGGTCTGATATCCACATCCCTCACTGTAACAGTCTGAAATCCACGTCCCTCACTGTAACAGTGTCTGATAACCACGTCCCTCACTGTAACAGTGTCTGATATCCACATCCCTCAGTGTAATAGTGTCTGATATAGCTCACATCCCTCACTGTAACAGTGTCTGATATCCAAATCCCTGACTGTAACAGTGTCTGATATAGCTCACATCCCTCACTGTAACAGTGTCTGATATCCACATCTCTCACTGTAACAGTGTCTGGTATAGCTCACATCCTTCACTGTAACAGTGTCTGATATCCACGTCCCTCACTGCAACAGTGTCTGATATCCACGTCCCTAACTGTAACAGTGTCTGATACTCACGTCCCTCACTGTAACAGTGTCTGATATCCACATCCCTCAGTGTAATAGTGTCTGATATAGCTCACATCCCTCACTGAAACAGTGTCTGATATCCAAATCCCTGACTGTAACAGTGTCTGATATAGCTCACATCCCTCACTGTAACAGTGTCTGATATCCACATCTCTCACTGTAACAGTGTCTGGTATAGCTCACATCCTTCACTGTAACAGTGTCTGATACAGCTCACATCCCTCACTGTAACAGTGTACGATACCCATGTCCCTCACTGTAACAGTGTCTGATACCCACGTCCCTCACTGTAACAGTGTCTGATACCCACGTCCCTCACTGTAACAGTGTCTGATATCCACGTCCCTAACTGTAACAGTGTCTGATATAGCTCACATCCCTCACTGTAACAGTGTCTGAGATCCACATCCCTCACTGTAACAGTGTCTGCTATAGCTAACATCCCTCACTGTAACAGTGTCCGATACCCACGTCCCTCACTGTATCAGTGTCTGATATCCACGTCCCTCACTGTAACAGTTTCTGATATAGCTCACATCCCTGACTGTAACAGTGTCTGATATCCACATCTCTCACTGAAACAGTGTCTGGTATAGCTCACATCCTTCACTGTAACAGTGTCTGATATCCACGTCCCTCACTGTAACAGTGTCTGATATCCACTTCCCTCACCGTAACAGGGTCTGATATCCACATCCCTCACTGTAACAGTCTGAAATCCACGTCCCTCACTGTAACAGTGTCAGATATCCACATCCCTCAGTGTAATAGTGTCTGATATAGCTCACATCCCTTACTGTAACAGTGTCTGATATCCACATCCCTGACTGTAACAGTGTCTGATATAGCTCACATCCCTCACTGTAACAGTGTCTGATATCCACATCTCCCACTGTAACAGTGTCTGGTATAGCTCACATCCTTCACTTTAACAGTGTCTGATATCCACGTCCCTCACTGCAACAGTGTCTGATATCCACCTCCCTCAATGTAACAGGGTCTGATATCCACATCCCTCACTGTAACAGTCTGATATCCACGTCCCTCACTGTAACAGTGTCTGATATAGCTCACATCCCTCACTGTAACAGTGTCTGATACCCATGTCCCTCACTGTAACAGTGTCTGATATCCACGTCCCTCACTGTAACAGTGTCTGATACCCACAGCCCTCACTGTAACAGTGTCTGATATCCACATCCCTCAGTGTAATAGTGTCTGATATAGCTCACATCCCTCACTGTAACAGTGTCTGATATCCACATCCCTGACTGTAACAGTGTCTGATATAGCTCACATCCCTCACTGTAACAGTGTCTGATATCCATATCTCTCATTGTAACAGTGTCTGGTATAGCTCACATCCTTCACTGCAACAGTGTCTGATAACAACGTCCCTCACTGCAACAGTGTCTGATATCCACCTCCCTCACTGTAACAGGGTTTGATATCCACATCCCTCACTGTAACAGTCTGATATCCACGTCCCTCACTGTAACAGTATCTGATATAGCTCACATCCCTCACTGAAACAGTGTCCGATACCCATGTCCCTCACTGTAAAAGTGTCTGATACCCACGTCTCTCACTGTAACAGTGTCTGATACCCACGTCCCTCACAGTAACAATGTCTGATATCCACATCCCTCACTATAAGTGTCTGATATCCACGTCCCTCACTGTAACAGTGTCCGATATCCAAATCCCTCACTGTAACAGTGCCTGATATCCACATCCCTCATTGTAACAGTGTCTGACATAGATCACATCCCTCACTGTAACAGTGTCTGATATAGCTCACATCTCTCACCGTAACAGTGTCTGATATCCACGTCACGCACCGCAACAGTGTCTGATATCCACGTCCCTCACTGTAACAGTGTCTGATATAGCTCACATCCCTCACTGTAACAGTGTCTGATACCCACGTCCCTCACTGCAACAGTGTCTGATATCCACGTCCCTCACTGTAACAGTGTCTGATATAGCTCACATCCCTCACTGTAACAGTGTCTGATACCCACGTCCCTCACTGCAACAGTGTCTGATATCCACGTCCCTCACTGTAACAGTGTCTGATATCCACGTCCCTCACCGTAACAGTGTCTGATATCCACATCACTCACCGTAATAATGTCTGATATCCACGTCCCTCACTGTAACAGTGTCTGAGATCCACGTCCCTCACTGTAACAGTGTCTGATATAGCTCACATCCCTCACTGTAACAGTGTCTGATATCCACATCTCTCACTGTAACAGTGTCTGATATCCACATCCCTCACTGTAACAGTATCTGATACCCACGTCCCTCACTGTAACAGTGTCTGATATCCACATCCCTCACTGTAACAGTGTCCGATATAGCTCACATCCCTCACTGTAACAGTGTCTGATATCCACGTCCCTCACTGTAACAGTGTCTGATATAGATCACATCTCTCAATGTAACAGTGTCTGATATCCACGTCCCTCACTGTAACAGTGTCTGATATCCACATCCCTCACTGTAACAGTGTCTGATATCCACATCCCTCACTGTAACAGTGTCTGATATAACTCACATCCCTCACTGTAACAGTGTCTGATATCCACATCTCTCACTGTAACAGTGTCTGGTATAGCTCACATCCTTCACTGTAACAGTGTCTGATATCCACGTCCCTCACTGCAACAGTGTCTGATATCCACGTCCCTCACTGTAACAGTGTCTGATATCCACATCCCTCAGTGTAATAGTGTCTGATATAGCTCACATCCCTCACTGTAACAGTGTCTGATATCCAAATCCCTGACTGTAACAGTGTCTGATATAGCTCACATCCCTCACTGTAACAGTGTCTGATATCCACATCTCTCACTGTAACAGTGTCTGGTATAGCTCACATCCTTCACTGTAACAGTGTCTGATACAGCTCACATCCCTCACTGTAACAGTGTACGATACCCATGTCCCTCACTGTAACAGTGTCTGATACCCACGTCCCTCACTGTAACAGTGTCTGATACCCACGTCCCTCACTGTAACAGTGTCTGATATCCACGTCCCTCACTGTAACAGTGTCTGATATAGCTCACATCCCTCACTGTAACAGTGTCTGAGATCCACATCCCTCACTGTAACAGTGTCTGCTATAGCTAACATCCCTCACTGTAACAGTGTCCGATACCCACGTCCCTCACTGTATCAGTGTCTGATATCCACGTCCCTCACTGTAACAGTTTTCTGATATAGCTCACACCCCTGACTGTAACAGTGTCTGATATCCACATCTCTCACTGAAACAGTGTCTGGTATAGCTCACATCCTTCACTGTAACAGTGTCTGATATCCACGTCCCTCACTGTAACAGTGTCTGATATCCACTTCCCTCACCGTAACAGGGTCTGATATCCACATCCCTCACTGTAACAGTCTGAAATCCACGTCCCTCACTGTAACAGTGTCTGATACCCACGTCCCTCACTGTAACAGTGTCTGATATCCACATCCCTCAGTGTAATAGTGTCTGATATAGCTCACATCCCTTACTGTAACAGTGTCTGATATCCACATCCCTGACTGTAACAGTGTCTGATATAGCTCACATCCCTCACTGTAACAGTGTCTGATATCCACATCTCCCACTGTAACAGTGTCTGGTATAGCTCACATCCTTCACTTTAACAGTGTCTGATATCCACGTCCCTCACTGCAACAGTGTCTGATATCCACATCCCTCACTGTAACAGGGTCTGATATCCACATCCCTCACTGTAACAGTCTGATATCCACGTCCCTCACTGTAACAGTGTCTGATATAGCTCACATCCCTCACTGTAACAGTGTCTGATACCCATGTCCCTCACTGTAACAGTGTCCTGATATCCACGTCCCTCACTGTAACAGTGTCTGATACCCACGGCCCTCACTGTAACAGTGTCTGATATCCACATCCCTCAGTGTAATAGTGTCTGATATAGCTCACATCCCTCACTGTAACAGTGTCTGATATCCACATCCCTGACTGTAACAGTGTCTGATATAGCTCACATCCCTCACTGTAACAGTGTCTGATATCCATATCTCTCATTGTAACAGTGTCTGGTATAGCTCACATCCTTCACTGCAACAGTGTCTGATAACAACGTCCCTCACTGCAACAGTGTCTGATATCCACCTCCCTCACTGTAACAGGGTTTGATATCCACATCCCTCACTGTAACAGTCTGATATCCACGTCCCTCACTGTAACAGTATCTGATATAGCTCACATCCCTCACTGAAACAGTGTCCGATACCCATGTCCCTCACTGTAAAAGTGTCTGATACCCACGTCCCTCACAGTAACAATGTCTGATATCCACATCCCTCACTATAAGTGTCTGATATCCACGTCCCTCACTGTAACAGTGTCCGATATCCAAATCCCTCAATGTAACAGTGTCTGATATCCACATCCCTCACTGTAACAGTGTCTAATATAGCTCACAGTCCTCACTGTAACAGTGTCTGATATCCACATCCCTCATTGTAACAGTGTCTGACATAGATCACATCCCTCACTGTAACAGTGTCTGATATAGCTCACATCTCTCACCGTAACAGTGTCTGATATGCACGTCACGCACCGCAACAGTGTCTGATATCCACGTCCCTCACTGTAACAGTGTCTGATATAGCTCACATCCCTCACTGTAACAGTGTCTGATACCCACGTCCCTCACTGCAACAGTGTCTGATATCCACGTCCCTCACTGTAACAGTGTCTGATATAGCTCACATCCCTCACTGTAACAGTGTCTGATACCCACGTCCCTCACTGCAACAGTGTCTGATATCCACGTCCCTCACTGTAACAGTGTCTGATATCCACGTCCCTCACCGTAACAGTGTCTGATATCCACATCACTCACCGTAATAATGTCTGATATCCACGTCCCTCACTGTAACAGTGTCTGAGATCCACGTCCCTCACTGTAACAGTGTCTGATATAGCTCACATCCCTCACTGTAACAGTGTCTGATATCCACATCTCTCACTGTAACAGTGTCTGATATCCACATCCCTCACTTTAACAGTATCTGATACCCACGTCCCTCACTGTAACAGTGTCTGATATCCACATCCCTCACTGTAACAGAGTCCGATATAGCTCACATCCCTCACTGTAACAGTGTCTGATATCCACGTCCCTCACTGTAACAGTGTCTGATATAGATCACATCTCTCAATGTAACAGTGTCTGATATCCACGTCCCTCACTGTAACAGTGTCTGATATCCACATCCCTCACTGTAACAGTGTCTGATATCCACATCCCTCACTGTAACAGTGTCTGATATAGCTCACATCCCTCACTGTAACAGAGTCTGAGATCCACATCCATCACTGTAACAGTGTCTGATATCCACATCCCTCACTGTAACAATGTCTGATATAGCTCACATCCCTCACTGTAACAGTGTCTGAGATCCACATCCCTCACTGTAACAGTGTCTGATATAGCTCACATCCCTCACTGTAACAGTGTCTGATATAGCTCACATCCCTCAGTGTAACAGTGTCTGATATCCACGTCCCTCACTGTAACAGTGTCTGATACCCACGTCCCTCACTGTAACAGTGTCTGATATCCACATCCCTCACTGTAACAGTGTCTGATATAGCTCAAATCCCTCACTGTAACAGTGTCTGATATCCACGTCCCTCACTGTAACAGTGTCTGATATCGATCACATCCCTCACTGTAACAGTGTCTGATACCCACATCCCTCACTGTAACAGTATCTGATACCCACCTCCCTCACTATAACAGTGTCTGATATACACATCCCTCACTGTAACAGTGTCTGATATAGCTCACATCCCTCACTGTAACAGTGTCTGAGATCCACATCCCTCACTGTAACAGTGTCTGATATCCACATCCCTCACTGTAACAGTGTCTGATATCCACGTCCCTCACTGTAACAGTGTCTGATACCCACGTCCCTCACTGTAACAGTGCCTGATATAGATCACATCCCTCACTGTAACAGTGTCTGATACCCACATCCCTCACTGTAACAGTGTCTGATATCCACGTCCCTCAGTGTAACAGTGTCTGATATCCACGTCCCTCACTGTAACAGTGTCTGATATAGCTCACAGTCCTCACTGTAACAGTGTCTGATATCCACGTACCTCACTGTAACATTGTCTGATATAGATCACATCCCTCACTGTAACAGTGTCTGATATAGCTCACATCCTTCACCATAACAGTGTCTGATATCCACGTCCCTCACCGTAACAGTGTCTGATATCCACGTCCCTCACTGTAACAGTGTCTGATATCCACGCCCCTCACTGTAAGTGTCTGATATAGCTCACATCCTTCACTGTAACTGTGTCCGATACCCACGTCCCTCACTGTATCAGTGTCTGATATAGCTCACATCCTTCACCATAACAGTGTCTGATATCCACGTCCCTCACCGTAACAGTGTCTGATATCCACGTCCCTCACTGTAACAGTGTCTGATATCCACGCCCCTCACTGTAAGTGTCTGATATAGCTCACATCCTTCACTGTAACTGTGTCCGATACCCACGTCCCTCACTGTATCAGTGTCTGATATCCACGTCCCTCACTGTAAATGTGTCTGAGATCCACATCCCTCACTGTAACAGTGTCTGCTATAGCTAACATCCCTCACTGTAACAGTGTCCGATACCCACGTCCCTCACTGTATCAGTGTCTGATATCCACGTCCCTCACTGTAACAGTTTCTGATATAGCTCACATCCCTGACTGTAACAGTGTCTGATATCCACATCTCTCACTGAAACAGTGTCTGGTATAGCTCACATCCTTCACTGTAACAGTGTCTGATATCCACGTCCCTCACTGTAACAGTGTCTGATAACCACTTCCCTCACCGTAACAGGGTCTGATATCCACATCCCTCACTGTAACAGTCTGAAATCCACGTCCCTCACTGTAACAGTGTCTGATACCCACGTCCCTCACTGTAACAGTGTCTGATATCCACATCCCTCAGTGTAATAGTGTCTGATATAGCTCACATCCCTTACTGTAACAGTGTCTGATATCCACATCCCTGACTGTAACAGTGTCTGATATAGCTCACATCCCTCACTGTAACAGTGTCTGATATCCACATCTCCCACTGTAACAGTGTCTGATATCCACGTCCCTCACTGTAACAGTGTCTGATACCCACGTCCCTCACTGTAACAGTGCCTGATATAGATCACATCCCTCACTGTAACAGTGTCTGATACCCACATCCCTCACTGTAACAGTGTCTGATATCCACGTCCCTCAGTGTAACAGTGTCTGATATCCACGTCCCTCACTGTAACAGTGTCTGATATAGCTCACAGTCCTCACTGTAACAGTGTCTGATATCCACATCCCTCACTGTAACAGTGTCTGATATCCACGTCCCTCACTGTAACAGTGTCTGATACCCACGTCCCTCACTGTAACAGTGCCTGATATAGATCACATCCCTCACTGTAACAGTGTCTGATACCCACATCCCTCACTGTAACAGTGTCTGATATCCACGTCCCTCAGTGTAACAGTGTCTGATATCCACGTCCCTCACTGTAACAGTGTCTGATATAGCTCACAGTCCTCACTGTAACAGTGTCTGATATCCACGTACCTCACTGTAACATTGTCTGATATAGATCACATCCCTCACTGTAACAGTGTCTGATATAGCTCACATCCTTCACCGTAACAGTGTCTGATATCCACGTCCCTCACCGTAACAGTGTCTGATATCCACGTCCCTCACTGTAACAGTGTCTGATATCCACGCCCCTCACTGTAAGTGTCTGATATAGCTCACATCCTTCACTGTAACTGTGTCCGATACCCACGTCCCTCACTGTATCAGTGTCTGATATAGCTCACATCCTTCACCATAACAGTGTCTGATATCCACGTCCCTCACCGTAACAGTGTCTGATATCCACGTCCCTCACTGTAACAGTGTCTGATATCCACGCCCCTCACTGTAAGTGTCTGATATAGCTCACATCCTTCACTGTAACTGTGTCCGATACCCACGTCCCTCACTGTATCAGTGTCTGATATCCACGTCCCTCACTGTAAGTGTGTCTGAGATCCACATCCCTCACTGTAACAGTGTCTGCTATAGCTAACATCCCTCACTGTAACAGTGTCCGATACCCACGTCCCTCACTGTATCAGTGTCTGATATCCACGTCCCTCACTGTAACAGTTTCTGATATAGCTCACATCCCTGACTGTAACAGTGTCTGATATCCACATCTCTCACTGAAACAGTGTCTGGTATAGCTCACATCCTTCACTGTAACAGTGTCTGATATCCACGTCCCTCACTGTAACAGTGTCTGATAACCACTTCCCTCACCGTAACAGGGTCTGATATCCACATCCCTCACTGTAACAGTCTGAAATCCACGTCCCTCACTGTAACAGTGTCTGATACCCACGTCCCTCACTGTAACAGTGTCTGATATCCACATCCCTCAGTGTAATAGTGTCTGATATAGCTCACATCCCTTACTGTAACAGTGTCTGATATCCACATCCCTCACTGTAACAGTGTCTGAGATCCACATCCGTCACTGTAACAGTGTCTGCTATAGCTAACATCCCTCACTGTAACAGTGTCTGATATAGCTCACATCTCTCACTGTAACAGTGTCTGATATCCACGTCCCTCACTGTAACAGTGTCTGATACCCACGTCCCTCACTGTAACAGTGTCTGATATCCACATCCCTCACTGTAACAGTGTCTGATACCCACATCCCTCACTGTAACAGTGTCTGATACCCACCTCCCTCACTGTAACAGTGTCTGATATCCACCTCCCTCACTGTAAGTGTCTGATATCCACATCCCTCACTGTAACAGTCTGATATCCACGTCCCTCACTGTAACAGTGTCTGATATCCACGTTCCTCACTGTAACAGTGTCTGATATAGCTCACATCCCTCACTGTAACTGTGTCTGATATCCACATCCCTCACTATTAGAGTATCTGATATCCACATCCCTCACTGTAACAGTGTCTGATATCCACATCCCTCACTGTAACAGTGTCTGATATAGCTCACATCCCTCACTGTAACAGTGTCTGAGATCCACATCCCTCACTGTAACAGTGTCTGATATAGCTCACATCCCTCACTGTAACAGTGTCTGATATCCACGTCCCTCACTGTAACAGTGTCTGATATCCACATCCCTCACTGTAACAGTGTCTGATATAGCTCACATCCCTCACTGTAACAGTGTCTGAGATCCACATCCCTCACTGTAACAGTGTCTGATACCCACGTCCCTCACTGTAACAGTGTCTGATATCCACATCCCTCACTGTAACAGTGTCTGATATAGCTCACATCCCTCACTGTAACAGTGTCTGATATCCACGTCCCTCACTGTAACGGTGTCTGATATAGATCACATCCCTCACTGTAACAGTGTCTGATATCCACGTCCCTCACTGTAACAGTGTCTGATATCCACGCCCCTCACTGTAAGTGTCTGATATAGCTCACATCCTTCACTGTAACTGTGTCCGATACCCACGTCCCTCACTGTATCAGTGTCTGATATCCACGTCCCTCACTGTAAATGTGTCTGAGATCCACATCCCTCACTGTAACAGTGTCTGCTATAGCTAACATCCCTCACTGTAACAGTGTCCGATACCCACGTCCCTCACTGTATCAGTGTCTGATATCCACGTCCCTCACTGTAACAGTTTCCGATATAGCTCACATCCCTGACTGTAACAGTGTCTGATATCCACATCTCTCACTGAAACAGTGTCTGGTATAGCTCACATCCTTCACTGTAACAGTGTCTGATATCCACGTCCCTCACTGTAACAGTGTCTGATATCCACTTCCCTCACCGTAACAGGGTCTGATATCCACATCCCTCACTGTAACAGTCTGAAATCCCCGTCCCTCACTGTAACAGTGTCTGATACCCACGTCCCTCACTGTAACAGTGTCTGATATCCACATCCCTCAGTGTAATAGTGTCTGATATAGCTCACATCCCTTACTGTAACAGTGTCTGATATCCACATCCCTGACTGTAACAGTGTCTGATATAGCTCACATCCCTCACTGTAACAGTGTCTGATATCCACATCTCCCACTGTAACAGTGTCTGGTATAGCTCACATCCTTCACTTTAACAGTGTCTGATATCCACGTCCCTCAGTGTAACAGTGTCTGATATCCACGTCCCTCACTGTAACAGTGTCTGATATAGCTCACAGTCCTCACTGTAACAGTGTCTGATATCCACATCCCTCACTGTAACATTGTCTGATATAGATCACATCCCTCACTGTAACAGTGTCTGATATAGCTCACATCCTTCACCATAACAGTGTCTGATATCCACGTCCCTCACCGTAACAGTGTCTGATATCCACGTCCCTCACTGTAACAGTGTCTGATATCCACGCCCCTCACTGCAACAGTGTCTGATATAGCTCACATCCCTCACTGTAACAGTGTCCGATACCCACCTCTCTCATAGTATCAGTGTCTGATATCCACGTCCCTCACTGTAACAGTTTCTGATATAGCTCACATCCCTGACTGTAACAGTGTCTGATATCCACATCTCTCACTGTAACAGTGTCTGATCTAGCTCACATCCTTCACTGTAACAGTGTCTGATATCCACGTCCCTCACTGTAACAGTGTCTGATATCCACCTCCCTCACCGTAACAGGGTCTGATATCCACATCCCTCACTGTAACAGACTGAAATCCACGTCCCTCACTGTAACAGTGTCTGATACCCACGTCCCTCACTGTAACAGTGTCTGATATCCACATCCCTCACTGTAACAGTGTCTGATATCCACATCCCTCACTGTAACAGTGTCTGATATCCACATCCGTCACTGTAACAGTGTCTGATATAGCTCACATCCCTCACTGTAACAGTGTCTGATATCCACATCCCTCACTGCAACAGTGTCTGATATAGCTCACATCCCTCACTGCAACAGTGTACAATACCCATGTCCCTCACTGTAACAGTGTCTGATATCCACATCCCTCACTGTAAGCGTCTGATATCCACATCCCTCACTGTAACAGTATCTAATATAGCTCACATCCCTCACTGTAACAGTGTCTGAGATCCACATCCGTCACTGTAACAGTGTCTGCTATAGCTAACATCCCTCACTGTAACAGTGTCTGATATAGCTCACATCCCTCACTGTAACAGTGTCTGATATCCACGTCCCTCACCGTAACAGTGTCTGATACCCACGTCCCTCACTGTAACAGTGTCTGATATCCACATCCCTCACTGTAACAGTGTCTGATACCCACATCCCTCACTGTAACAGTGTCTGATACCCACCTCCCTCACTGTAACAGTGTCTGATATCCACCTCCCTCACTGTAAGTGTCTGATATCCACATCCCTCACTGTAACAGTCTGATATCCACGTCCCTCACTGTAACAGTGTCTGATATCCACGTTCCTCACTGTAACAGTGTCTGATATAGCTCACATCCCTCACTGTAACTGTGTCTGATATCCACATCCCTCACTATTAGAGTGTCTGATATCCACATCCCTCACTGTAACAGTGTCTGATATCCACATCCCTCACTGTAACAGTGTCTGATATAGCTCACATCCCTCACTGTAACAGTGTCTGAGATCCACATCCCTCACTGTAACAGTGTCTGATATAGCTCACATCCCTCACTGTAACAGTGTCTGATATCCACGTCCCTCACTGTAACAGTGTCTGATACCCACGTCCCTCACTGTAACAGTGTCTGATATCCACATCCCTCACTGTAACAGTGTCTGATATAGCTCACATCCCTCACTGCAACAGTGTACAATACCCATGTCCCTCACTGTAACAGTGTCTGATATCCACATCCCTCACTGTAAGCGTCTGATATCCACATCCCTCACTGTAACAGTATCTAATATAGCTCACATTCCTCACTGTAACAGTGTCTGAGATCCACATCCGTCACTGTAACAGTATCTAATATAGCTCACATCCCTCACTGTAACAGTGTCTGAGATCCACATCCGTCACTATAACAGTGTCTGCTATAGCTAACATCCCTCACTGTAACAGTGTCTGATATAGCTCACATCCCTCACTGTAACAGTGTCTGATATCCACGTCCCTCACTGTAACAGTGTCTGATACCCACGTCCCTCACTGTAACAGTGTCTGATATCCACCTCCCTCACTGTAAGTGTCTGATATCCACATCCCTCACTGTAACAGTCTGATATCCACGTCCCTCACTGTAACAGTGTCTGATATCCACGTTCCTCACTGTAACAGTGTCTGATATAGCTCACATCCCTCACTGTAACTGTGTCTGATATCCACATCCCTCACTATTAGAGTGTCTGATATCCACATCCCTCACTGTAACAGTGTCTGATATCCACATCCCTCACTGTAACAGTGTCTGATATAGCTCACATCCCTCACTGTAACAGTGTCTGAGATCCACATCCCTCACTGTAACAGTGTCTGATATAGCTCACATCCCTCACTGTAACAGTGTCTGATATCCACGTCCCTCACTGTAACAGTGTCTGATACCCACGTCCCTCACTGTAACAGTGTCTGATATCCACATCCCTCACTGTAACAGTGTCTGATATCCACATCCCTCACTGTAACAGTGTCTGATATCCACATCCGTCACTGTAACAGTGTCTGATATAGCTCACACCCCTCACTGTAACAGTGTCTGATATCCACATCCCTCACTGTAACAGTGTCTGATATAGCTCACATCCCCCACTGCAACAGTGTACAATACCCATGTCCCTCACTGTAACAGTGTCTGATATCCACATCCCTCACTGTAAGCGTCTGATATCCACATCCCTCACTGTAACAGTATCTAATATAGCTCACATCCCTCACTGTAACAGTGTCTGAGATCCACATCCGTCACTGTAACAGTGTCTGCTATAGCTAACATCCCTCACTGTAACACTGTCTGATATAGCTCACATCCCTCACTGTAACAGTGTCTGATATCCACGTCCCTCACTGTAACAGTGTCTGATACCCACGTCCCTCACTGTAACAGTGTCTGATATCCACATCCCTCACTGTAACAGTGTCTGATACCCACATCCCTCACTGTAACAGTGTCTGATACCCACCTCCCTCACTGTAACAGTGTCTGATATCCACCTCCCTCACTGTAAGTGTCTGATATCCACATCCCTCACTGTAACAGTCTGATATCCACGTCCCTCACTGTAACAGTGTCTGATATCCACGTTCCTCACTGTAACAGTGTCTGATATAGCTCACATCCCTCACTGTAACTGTGTCTGATAACCACATCCCTCACTATTAGAGTGTCTGATATCCACATCCCTCACTGTAACAGTGTCTGATATCCACATCCCTCACTGTAACAGTGTCTGATATAGCTCACATCCCTCACTGTAACAGTGTCTGAGATCCACATCCCTCACTGTAACAGTGTCTGATATAGCTCACATCCCTCACTGTAACAGTGTCTGATATCCACGTCCCTCACTGTAACAGTGTCTGATACCCACGTCCCTCACTGTAACAGTGTCTGATATCCACATCCCTCACTGTAACAGTGTCTGATACCCACGTCCCTCACTGTAACAGTGTCTGATATCCACATCCCTCACTGTAACAGTGTCTGATATAGCTCACATCCCTCACTGTAACAGTGTCTGATATCCACGTCCCTCACTGTAACGGTGTCTGATATAGATCACATCCCTCACTGTAACAGTGTCTGATATCCACGTCCCTCACTGTAACAGTGTCTGATATCTACGCCCCTCACTGTAAGTGTCTGATATAGCTCACATCCTTCACTGTAACTGTGTCCGATACCCACGTCCCTCACTGTATCAGTGTCTGATATCCACGTTCCTCACTGTAAATGTGTCTGAGATCCACATCCCTCACTGTAACAGTGTCTGCTATAGCTAACATCCCTCACTGTAACAGTGTCCGATACCCACGTCCCTCACTGTATCAGTGTCTGATATCCACGTCCCTCACTGTAACAGTTTCTGATATAGCTCACATCCCTGACTGTAACAGTGTCTGATATCCACATCTCTCACTGAAACAGTGTCTGGTATAGCTCACATCCTTCACTGTAACAGTGTCTGATATCCACGTCCCTCACTGTAACAGTGTCTGATATCCACTTCCCTCACCGTAACAGGGTCTGATATCCACATCCCTCACTGTAACAGTCTGAAATCCACGTCCCTCACTGTAACAGTGTCTGATACCCACGTCCCTCACTGTAACAGTGTCTGATATAGCTCACAGTCCTCACTGTAACAGTGTCTGACATCCACGTCCCTCACTGTAACATTGTCTGATATCCACATCCCTCACTGTAAGCGTCTGATATCCACATCCCTCACTGTAACAGTATCTAATATAGCTCACATCCCTCACTGTAACAGTGTCTGAGATCCACATCCGTCACTGTAACAGTGTCTGCTATAGCTAACATCCCTCACTGTAACAGTGTCTGATATAGCTCACATCTCTCACTGTAACAGTGTCTGATATCCACGTCCCTCACTGTAACAGTGTCTGATACCCACGTCCCTCACTGTAACAGTGTCTGATATCCACATCCCTCACTGTAACAGTGTCCGATACCCACGTCCCTCACTGTATCAGTGTCTGATATCCACGTCCCTCACTGTAACAGTTTCTGATATAGCTCACATCCCTGACTGTAACAGTGTCTGATATCCACATCTCTCACTGAAACAGTGTCTGGTATAGCTCACATCCTTCACTGTAACAGTGTCTGATATCCACGTCCCTCACTGTAACAGTGTCTGATATCCACTTCCCTCACCGTAACAGGGTCTGATATCCACATCCCTCACTGTAACAGTCTGAAATCCACGTCCCTCACTGTAACAGTGTCTGATACCCACGTCCCTCACTGTAACAGTGTCTGATATAGCTCACAGTCCTCACTGTAACAGTGTCTGACATCCACGTCCCTCACTGTAACATTGTCTGATATCCACATCCCTCACTGTAAGCGTCTGATATCCACATCCCTCACTGTAACAGTATCTAATATAGCTCACATCCCTCACTGTAACAGTGTCTGAGATCCACATCCGTCACTGTAACAGTGTCTGCTATAGCTAACATCCCTCACTGTAACAGTGTCTGATATAGCTCACATCTCTCACTGTAACAGTGTCTGATATCCACGTCCCTCACTGTAACAGTGTCTGATACCCACGTCCCTCACTGTAACAGTGTCTGATATCCACATCCCTCACTGTAACAGTGTCTGATACCCACATCCCTCACTGTAACAGTGTCCGATACCCACCTCCCTCACTGTAACAGTGTCTGATATCCACCTCCCTCACTGTAAGTGTCTGATATCCACATCCCTCACTGTAACAGTCTGATATCCACGTCCCTCACTGTAACAGTGTCTGATATCCACGTTCCTCACTGTAACAGTGTCTGATATAGCTCACATCCCTCACTGTAACTGTGTCTGATATCCACATCCCTCACTATTAGAGTGTCTGATATCCACATCCCTCACTGTAACAGTGTCTGATATCCACATCCCTCACTGTAACAGTGTCTGATATAGCTCACATCCCTCACTGTAACAGTGTCTGAGATCCACATCCCTCACTGTAACAGTGTCTGATATAGCTCACATCCCTCACTGTAACAGTGTCTGATATCCACGTCCCTCACTGTAACAGTGTCTGATATCCACATCCCTCACTGTAACAGTGTCTGATATAGCTCACATCCCTCACTGTAACAGTGTCTGAGATCCACATCCCTCACTGTAACAGTGTCTGATACCCACGTCCCTCACTGTAACAGTGTCTGATATCCACATCCCTCACTGTAACAGTGTCTGATATAGCTCACATCCCTCACTGTAACAGTGTCTGATATCCACGTCCCTCACTGTAACGGTGTCTGATATAGATCACATCCCTCACTGTAACAGTGTCTGATATCCACGTCCCTCACTGTAACAGTGTCTGATATCCACGCCCCTCACTGTAAGTGTCTGATATAGCTCACATCCTTCACTGTAACTGTGTCCGATACCCACGTCCCTCACTGTATCAGTGTCTGATATCCACGTCCCTCACTGTAAATGTGTCTGAGATCCACATCCCTCACTGTAACAGTGTCTGCTATAGCTAACATCCCTCACTGTAACAGTGTCCGATACCCACGTCCCTCACTGTATCAGTGTCTGATATCCACGTCCCTCACTGTAACAGTTTCTGATATAGCTCACATCCCTGACTGTAACAGTGTCTGATATCCACATCTCTCACTGAAACAGTGTCTGGTATAGCTCACATCCTTCACTGTAACAGTGTCTGATATCCACGTCCCTCACTGTAACAGTGTCTGATATCCACTTCCATCACCGTAACAGGGTCTGATATCCACATCCCTCACTGTAACAATCTGAAATCCCCGTCCCTCACTGTAACAGTGTCTGATACCCACGTCCCTCACTGTAACAGTGTCTGATATCCACATCCCTCAGTGTAATAGTGTCTGATATAGCTCACATCCCTTACTGTAACAGTGTCTGATATCCACATCCCTGACTGTAACAGTGTCTGATATAGCTCACATCCCTCACTGTAACAGTGTCTGATATCCACATCTCCCACTGTAACAGTGTCTGGTATAGCTCACATCCTTCACTTTAACAGTGTCTGATATCCACGTCCCTCAGTGTAACAGTGTCTGATATCCACGTCCCTCACTGTAACAGTGTCTGATATAGCTCACAGTCCTCACTGTAACAGTGTCTGATATCCACATCCCTCACTGTAACATTGTCTGATATAGATCACATCCCTCACTGTAACAGTGTCTGATATAGCTCACATCCTTCACCATAACAGTGTCTGATATCCACGTCCCTCACCGTAACAGTGTCTGATATCCACGTCCCTCACTGTAACAGTGTCTGATATCCACGCCCCTCACTGCAACAGTGTCTGATATAGCTCACATCCCTCACTGTAACAGTGTCCGATACCCACCTCTCTCATAGTATCAGTGTCTGATATCCACGTCCCTCACTGTAACAGTTTCTGATATAGCTCACATCCCTGACTGTAACAGTGTCTGATATCCACATCTCTCACTGTAACAGTGTCTGATCTAGCTCACATCCTTCACTGTAACAGTGTCTGATATCCACGTCCCTCACTGTAACAGTGTCTGATATCCACCTCCCTCACCGTAACAGGGTCTGATATCCACATCCCTCACTGTAACAGACAGAAATCCACGTCCCTCACTGTAACAGTGTCTGATACCCACGTCCCTCACTGTAACAGTGTCTGATATCCACATCCCTCACTGTAACAGTGTCTGATATCCACATCCCTCACTGTAACAGTGTCTGATATCCACATCCGTCACTGTAACAGTGTCTGATATAGCTCACATCCCTCACTGTAACAGTGTCTGATATCCACATCCCTCACTGTAACAGTGTCTGATATAGCTCACATCCCTCACTGCAACAGTGTACAATACCCATGTCCCTCACTGCAACAGTGTCTGATATCCACATCCCTCACTGTAAGCGTCTGATATCCACATCCCTCACTGTAACAGTATCTAATATAGCTCACATCCCTCACTGTAACAGTGTCTGAGATCCACATCCGTCACTGTAACAGTGTCTGCTATAGCTAACATCCCTCACTGTAACAGTGTCTGATATAGCTCACATCCCTCACTGTGACAGTGTCTGATATCCACGTCCCTCACTGTAACAGTGTCTGATACCCACGTCCCTCACTGTAACAGTGTCTGATATCCACATCCCTCACTGTAACAGTGTCTGATACCCACATCCCTCACTGTAACAGTGTCTGATACCCACCTCCCTCACTGTAACAGTGTCTGATATCCACCTCCCTCACTGTAAGTGTCTGATATCCACATCCCTCACTGTAACAGTCTGATATCCACGTCCCTCACTGTAACAGTGTCTGATATCCACGTTCCTCACTGTAACAGTGTCTGATATAGCTCACATCCCTCACTGTAACTGTGTCTGATATCCACATCCCTCACTATTAGAGTGTCTGATATCCACATCCCTCACTGTAACAGTGTCTGATATCCACATCCCTCACTGTAACAGTGTCTGATATAGCTCACATCCCTCACTGTAACAGTGTCTGAGATCCACATCCCTCACTGTAACAGTGTCTGATATAGCTCACATCCCTCACTGTAACAGTGTCTGATATCCACGTCCCTCACTGTAACAGTGTCTGATACCCACGTCCCTCACTGTAACAGTGTCTGATATCCACATCCCTCACTGTAACAGTGTCTGATATAGCTCACATCCCTCACTGCAACAGTGTACAATAACCATGTCCCTCACTGTAACAGTGTCTGATATCCACATCCCTCACTGTAAGCGTCTGATATCCACATCCCTCACTGTAACAGTATCTAATATAGCTCACATCCCTCACTGTAACAGTGTCTGAGATCCACATCCGTCACTGTAACAGTATCTAATATAGCTCACATCCCTCACTGTAACAGTGTCTGAGATCCACATCCGTCACTGTAACAGTGGCTGCTATAGCTAACATCCCTCACTGTAACAGTGTCTGATATAGCTCACATCCCTCACTGTAACAGTGTCTGATATCCACGTCCCTCACTGTAACAGTGTCTGATACCCACGTCCCTCACTGTAACAGTGTCTGATATCCACATCCCTCACTGTAACAGTGTCTGATACCCACATCCCTCACTGTAACAGTGTCTGATACCCACCTCCCTCACTGTAACAGTGTCTGATATCCACCTCCCTCACTGTAAGTGTCTGATATCCACATCCCTCACTGTAACAGTCTGATATCCACGTCCCTCACTGTAACAGTGTCTGATATCCACGTTCCTCACTGTAACAGTGTCTGATATAGCTCACATCCCTCACTGTAACTGTGTCTGATATCCACATCCCTCACTATTAGAGTGTCTGATATCCACATCCCTCACTGTAACAGTGTCTGATATCCACATCCCTCACTGTAACAGTGTCTGATATAGCTCACATCCCTCACTGTAACAGTGTCTGAGATCCACATCCCTCACTGTAACAGTGTCTGATATAGCTCACATCCCTCACTGTAACAGTGTCTGATATCCACGTCCCTCACTGTAACAGTGTCTGATA
>NW_027274520.1:45188-97657 GCF_030028105.1 Mobula birostris | reverse complement strand
GTGGTGATCTCTCTCTCTCTCAGTCACTGATGGAGTTGTGTGAGTGTGGTGATCTCTCTCTCTCAGTCACTAATGGAATTGTGTGAGTGTAGTGATCTCTCTCTCTCTCTCTATGTCACTAATGGAGGTGTGTGAGTGTGGTGATAGCTCTCTCTCTCACACGCTGATGGAGGTGTGTGGGTGTGGTGATATCTCTCTCTCTCAGTCACTGATGGAGGTGTGTGACTGTGGTGATCTCTCTCTCCCTCAGTCACTGATGGAGGTGTATGAGTGTGGTGATCTCTCTCTCTCAGTCACTAAAGGAGGTGTGTGAGTGTGGTGATCTCTCTCTCTCTCAGTCACTGATGGAGTTGTGTGAGTTTGGTGATCTCTCTCTCTCAGTCACTAATGGAGGTGTGTGAGTGTGGTGATCTCTCTCTCTCTCAGTCACTAATGGAGGTCTGTGAGTGTGGTGATCTCTCTCTCTCTCAGTCACTGATGGAGGTGTGTGAGTGTGGTGATATCTCTCTCTCTCACACGCTGATAGAGGTTTGTGAGTCTGGTGATCTCTCTCACTTTCAGTCACTGATGGAGGTGTGTGAGTGTGGTGATTTCTCTCTCTCAGTCACTAAAGGAGGTGTGTGAGTGTGGTGATCTCTCTCTCTCTCAGTCACTGATGGAGTTGTGTGAGTGTGGTGATCTCTCTCTCTCAGTCACTAATGGAGGTGTGTGAGTGTGGTGATCTCTCTGTCTCTCAGTCACTGATTGAGCTGTGTGAGTGTGGTGATATCTCTCTCTCTCAGTCACTGATAGAGGTGTGTGAGTGTGGTGATCTCTCTCTGTCTCAGTCACTGATGGAAATATGTGAGTGTGGTGATCTCTCTCTCTCAGTAACTGATGGAGGTGTGTGAGTGTGGTGATCTCTCTCTCTCAGTCACTGATGGAGGTGTGTCAGTGTGGTGATATTTCTCTCTCAGTCACTGATGGAGGTGTGTGACTGTGGAGATCTCTCTCTCTCTCAGTGACTGATGGAGGTGTGTGAGTGTGGTGATCTCTCTCTCTCTCACTCGCAGATGGAGGTGTGTGGGTGTGGTGATATCTCTCTCTCTCAGTCACTGATGGAGGTGTGTGACTGTGGAGATCTCTCTCTCTCTCAGTGACTGATGGAGCTGTGTGAGTGTGGTGATCTCTCTCTCTCTCAGTCACTGATGGAGATGTGTGAGTGTGGTCATCTCACTCTCTCTCTCAGTCACTGATGGAGATGTGTGAGTGTGGTGATCTCTCTCTCCTAGTCACTAATGGAGGTTTATGAGCATGGTATCTCACTCTCTCACTCGCAGATGGAAGTGTGTGGGTCTGGTGATATCTCTCTCTCTGTCACTGATGGAGTTTTCTGACTGTGGTGATCTCTCTCTCTCTCTCAGTGACTGATGGAGGTATGTGCGTGTGGTGATCTCTCTCTCTCAGTCACTGATGGAGTTTTCTGAGTGTGCTGATCTCTCTCTCTCACTCTCACTTGCTGATGGAGGTTTGTGAGTCTGGTGATCTCTCTCTCTCTCAGTCACTGATGGAGGTGTGTGAGTGTGGTGATCTCTCTCTCTCAGTCACTAAAGGAGGTGTGTGAGTGTGGTGATCTCTCTCTCTCTCAGTCACTGTTGGAGGTGTGTGAGTGTGGTGATATCTCTCTCTCTCAGTCACTGATAGAGGTGTGTGAGTGTGGTGATCTCTCTCTGTCTCAGTCACTGATGGAAGTATGTGAGTGTGGTGATCTCTCTCTCTCAGTAACTGATGGAGGTGTGTGAGTGTGGTGATCTCTCTCTCTCAGTCACTGATGGAGGTGTGTCAGTGTGGTGATATCTCTCTCTCAGTCACTGATGGAGGTGTGTGACTGTGGAGATCTCTCTCTCTCTCAGTGACTGATGGAGGTGTGTGAGTGTGGTGATCTCTCTCTCTCTCACTCGCAGATGGAGGTGTGGGGGTGTGGTGATATCTCTCTCTCTCAGTGACTGATGGAGCTGTGTGAGTGTGGTGATCTCTCTCTCTCTCAGTCACTGATGGAGATGTGTTAGTGTGGTCATCTCACTCTCTCTCTCAGTCACTGATGGAGATGTGTGAGTGTGGTGATCTCTCTCTCTTTCAGTCACTGATGGAGGTGTGTGCGTGTGGTGATATCTCTCTCTCTCTCACACGCTGATGGAGGTTTGTGAGTCTGGTGATCTCTCTCTCTTTCAGTCACTGATGGAGGTGTGTGAGTGTGGTGATCTCTCTCTCTCAGTCACTAAAGGAGCTGTGTGAGTGTGGTGATCTCTCTCTCTCTCAGTCACTGATGGAGTTGTGTGAGTGTGGTGATCTCTCTCTCTCAGTCACTAATGGAGGTGTGTGAGTGTGGTGATCTCTCTGTCTCTCAGTCACTGATTGAGCTGTGTGAGTGTGGTGATCTCTCTCTCTCTCAGTCACTGATGGAAGTATGTGAGTGTGGTGATCTCTCTCTCTCAGTCACTGATGGAGGTGTGTGACTGTGGAGATCTCTCTCTCTCTCAGTGACTGATGGAGGTGTGTGAGTGTGGTGATCTCTCTCTCTCTCACTCGCAGATGGAGGTGTGTGGGTGTGGTGATATCTCTCTCTCTCAGTCACTGATGGAGGTGTGTGACTGTGGAGATCTCTCTCTCTCTCAGTGATGATGGAGCTGTGTGAGTGTGGTGATCTCTCTCTCTCTCAGTCACTGATGGAGATGTGTGAGTGTGGTCATCTCACTCTCTCTCTCAGTCACTGATGGAGATGTGTGAGTGTGGTGATCTCTCTCTCTCTCACTCTCTGATGGAGGTGTGTGAGTGTGGTGATCTCTCTCAGTCACTGATGGAGTTGTGTGAGTGTGGTGATCTCTCTCTCTCAGTCACTAAAGGAGTTGTTTGCGTGTGGTGATCTCTCTCTCTCTCAGTCACTGCTGGAGGTGTGTGAGTGTGGTGATCTCTCTCTCTCTCAGTCACTGATGGAGTTGTGTGAGTGTGGTGATCTCTCTCACTCGTTGATGGAGGTGTGTGAGTATGGTTATCTCTGTCTCCTTCAGTGACTGATGGAGGTGTGTGAGTGTGGTGATCTCTCTCTATCTCACTCGCATATGGAGGTGTGTGGGTGTGGTAATATCTCTCTCTCTCAGTCACTGACGGAAGTGTGTGACAGTGGTGATCTCTCTCTGTCTCTCTCTCGCTGATGGAGGTTTGTGAGTCTGGTGATCTCTCACTTTCTCAGTCACTGATGGAGGTGTGTGGGTGTGGTGATCTCTCTCTCTCTCAGTCACTGATGGAGGTGTGTGAGTGTGGTGATCTCTCTCTCTCAGTCACTAAAGGAGTTGTGTGAGTGTGGTGATCTCTCTCTCTCTCAGTCACTGTTGGAGGTGTGTGAGTGTGGTGATCTCTCTCTCTCTCAGTTACTGATGGAGGTGTGTGAGTGTGGTGATCTCTCTCTCTCTCTCAGTCACTGATGGAGGTGTGTGAGTGTGGTGATCTCTCTCTCTCTCAGTCACTGATGGAGATGTGTGAGTGTAGTGATTTCTCTCTCAGTCACTGATGGAGGCTTGTGAGTGTGGTGATCTCTCTCTCTCTCAGTCACTGCTGGAGGTGTGTGAGTGTGGTCATCTCTCTCTCTCACTCGCTGATGGAGGTGTGTGAGTGTGGTGCTCTCTCTCTCTCTCAGTCACTGATGGAGTTGTTTCAGTGTTGTGATCTCTCTCTCTCAGTCACTGATGGAGTTGTGTCAGTGTGGTGATCTCTCTCTCTCAGTCACTAATGGAGGTGTGTGAGTATGGTCATCTCTCTCTCTCTCAGTCACTAATGGTGGTGTGTGAGTGTGGTGATCTCTCTCACTCGTTGATGGAGGTGTGTGACTGTGGTTATCTCTCTCTCTCTCTCGCTGATGGAGGTCTGTGAGTGTCGTGATCTCTCTCTCACTCACTTATGGAGGTCTGTGAGTGTGGTGATCTCTCTCTCTCTCACTCGCTGATAGAGGTGTGTGAGTGTGGTGATCTCTCTCTCTCTCAGTTTCTGATGGAGATGTGTGAGTGTGGTGATCTCTCTGTCTCTGCGTTACTGATGGAGGTGTGTGAGTGTGGTCATCTCTCTCTCTCTCTCAGTCACTGATGGAGGTGTGTGAGTGTGGTGATCTCTCTATCTCTCAGTCACTGATGGAGGTGTGTGAGTGTGGTCATCTCTCTCTCTCTCTCAGTCACTGATGGAGATGTGTGAGTGTGGTGATCTCTCAGTCACTAATGGAGGTGTGTGAGCGTGGTGATCTCTCTCTCTCACTCGCAGATGGAGGTGTGCGGGTGTGGTGATATCTCTCTCTCTCAGTCACTGATGGAGGTGTGTGAGTGTGGTGATCTCTCTCTCTCTAAGTCACTGATGGAGTTGTGTGAGTGTGGTGATCTCTCTCTCTCAGTCACTAATGGAGGTGTGTGAGTGTAGTGATCTCTCTCTCTCTCTCTATGTCACTAATGGAGGTGTGTGAGTGTGGTGATAGCTCTCTCTCTCACACGCTGATGGAGGTGTGTGGGTGTGGTGATATCTCTCTCTCTCAGTCACTGACGGAGGTGTGTGACTGTGGTGATCTCTCTCTCCCTCAGTCACTGATGGAGGTGTATGAGTGTGGTGATCTCTCTCTCTCAGTCACTAATGGAGGTGTGTGAGTGTTGTGATCTCTCTCTCTCTCAGTCACTGATGGAGGTCTGTGAGTGTGGTGATCTCTCTCTCTCTCAGTCACTGATGGAGGTGTGTGAGTGTGGTGATATCTCTCTCTCTCACACGCTGATAGAGGTTTGTGAGTCTGGTGATCTCTCTCTCTTTCAGTCACTGATGGAGGTGTGTGACTGTGGAGATCTCTCTCTCTCTCAGTCACTGATGGAGTTGTGTGAGTGTGGTGATCTCTCTCTCTCAGTCACTAATGGAGGTGTGTGAGTGTGGTGATCTCTCTGTCTCTCAGTCACTGATTGAGCTGTGTGAGTGTGGTGATATCTCTCTCTCTCAGTCACTGATGGAGGTGTGTGACTGTGGAGATCTCTCTCTCTCTCAGTCACTGATGGAGTTGTGTGAGTGTGGTGATCTCTCTCTCTCAGTCACTAATGGAGGTGTGTGACTGTGGAGATCTCTCTCTCTCTCAGTGACTGATGGAGGTGTGTGAGTGTGGTGATCTCTCTCTCTCTCACTCGTAGATGAAGGTGTGTGGGTGTGGTGATATCTCTCTCTCTCAGTCACTGATGGAGGTGTGTGACTGTGGAGATCTCTCTCTCTCTCAGTGACTGATGGAGCTGTGTGAGTGTGGTGATCTCTCTCTCTCTCAGTCACTGATGGAGATGTGTGAGTGTGGTCATCTCACTCTCTCTCTCAGTCACTGATGGAGATGTGTGAGTGTGGTGATCTCTCTCTCTTTCAGTCACTGATGGAGGTGTGTGCGTGTGGTGATATCTCTCTCTCTCACACGCTGATGGAGGTTTGTGACTCTGGTGATCTCTCTCTCTTTCAGTCACTGATGGAGGTGTGTGAGTGTGGTGATTTCTCTCTCTCAGTCACTAAAGGAGGTGTGTGAGTGTGGTGATCTCTCTCTCTCTCAGTCACTGATGGAGTTGTGTGAGTGTGGTGAACTCTCTCTCTCAGTCACTAATGGAGGTGTGTGAGTGTGGTGATCTCTCTGTCTCTCAGTCACTGATTCAGCTGTGTGAGTGTGGTGATATCTCTCTCTCTCAGTCACTGATAGAGGTGTGTGAGTGTGGTGATCTCTCTCTGCCTCAGTCACTGATGGAAGTATGTGAGTGTGGTGATCTCTCTCTCTCAGTAACTGATGGAGGTGTGTGAGTGTGGTGATCTCTCTCTCTCAGTCACTGATGGAGGTGTGTCAGTGTGGTGATATCTCTCTCTCAGTCACTGATGGAGGTGTGTGACTGTGGAGATCTCTCTCTCTCTCAGTGACTGATGGAGGTGTGTGAGTGTGGTGATCTCTCTCTCTCTCACTCGCAGATGGAGGTGTGTGGGTGTGGTGATATCTCTCTCTCTCAGTCACTGATGGAGGTGTGTGACTGTGGAGATCTCTCTCTCTCTCAGTGACTGATGGAGCTGTGTGAGTGTGGTGATCTCTCTCTCTCTCAGTCACTGATGGAGATGTGTGAGTGTGGTCATCTCACTCTCTCTCTCAGTCACTGATGGAGATGTGTGAGTGTGGTGATCTCTCTCTCCTAGTCACTAATGGAGGTTTATGAGCATGGTATCTCACTCTCTCACTCGCAGATGGAAGTGTGTGGGTCTGGTGATATCTCTCTCTCTGTCACTGATGGAGTTTTCTGACTGTGGTGATCTCTCTCTCTCTCTCAGTGACTGATGGAGGTATGTGCGTGTGGTGATCTCTCTCTCTCAGTCACTGATGGAGTTTTCTGAGTGTGCTGATCTCTCTCTCTCACTCTCACTTGCTGATGGAGGTTTGTGAGTCTGGTGATCTCTCTCTCTCTCAGGCACTGATGGAGGTGTGTGAGTGTGGTGATCTCTCTCTCTCAGTCACTAAAGGAGGTGTGTGAGTGTGGTGATCTCTCTCTCTCTCAGTCACTGTTGGAGGTGTGTGAGTGTGGTGATATCTCTCTCTCTCAGTCACTGATAGAGCTGTGTGAGTGTGGTGATCTCTCTCTGTCTCAGTCACTGATGGAAGTATGTGAGTGTGGTGATCTCTCTCTCTCAGTAACTGATGGAGGTGTGTGAGTGTGGTGATCTCTCTCTCTCAGTCACTGATGGAGGTGTGTCAGTGTGGTGATATCTCTCTCTCAGTCACTGATGGAGGTGTGTGACTGTGGAGATCTCTCTCTCTCTCAGTGACTGATGGAGGTGTCTGAGTGTGGTGATCTCTCTCTCTCTCTCACTCGCTGATGGATGTGTGTGAGTGTGGTCATCTCTCTCTCTCTCTCAGTCACTGATGGAGATGTATGAGTGTGGTGATCTCTCTCTCCTCGTCACTAATGGAGGTGTGTGAGCGTGGTGATCTCTCTCTCTCACTCGCAGATGGAGGTGTGTTAGTGTGGTGATCTCTCTCTCTCAGTCACTGATGGAGGTTTGTGAGTGTGCTGATCTCTCTCTCTCTCTCTCTCACTCGCTGATGGAGGTGTGTGAGTGTGGTGATCTCTCTCTCTCTCACTCTCTGATGGAGGTGTGTGAGTGTGGTGATCTCTCTCAGTCACTGATGGAGTTGTGTGAGTGTGGTGATCTCTCTCTCTCAGTCACTAACGGAGTTGTTTGCGTCTGGTGATCTCTCTCTCTCTCAGTCACTGCTGGAGGTGTGTGAGTGTGGTGATCTCTCTCTCACTCGCTGATGGAGGTGTGTGAGTGTGGTGATCTCTCTCTCTCTCAGTCACTGATGGAGTTGTGTGAGTGTGGTGATCTCTCTCACTCGTTGATGGAGGTGTGTGAGTATGGTTATCTCTGTCTCCTTCAGTGACTGATGGAGGTGTGTGAGTGTGGTGATCTCTCTCTATCTCACTCGCATATGGAGGTGTGTGGGTGTGGTAATATCTCTCTCTCTCAGTCACTGACGGAAGTGTGTGACTGTGGTGATCTCTCTCTCTCTCTCTCTCGCTGATGGAGGTTTGTGAGTCTGGTGATCTCTCACTTTCTCAGTCACTGATGGAGGTGTGTGAGTGTGGTGATCTCTCTCTCTCTCAGTCACTGATGGAGGTGTGTGAGTGTGGTGATCTCTCTCTCTCAGTCACTAAAGGAGTTGTGTGAGTGTGGTGATCTCTCTCTCTCTCAGTCACTGTTGGAAGTGTGTGAGTGTGGTGATCTCTCTCTCTCTCAGTTACTGATGGAGGTGTGTGAGTGTGGTGATCTCTCTCTCTCTCAGTCACGGATGGAGGTGTGTGAGTGTGGTGATCTCTCTCTCTCTCAGTCACTGATGGAGATGTGTGAGTGTAGTGATTTCTCTCTCAGTCACTGATGGAGGCTTGTGAGTGTAGTGATCTCTCTCTCTCTCAGTCACTGCTGGAGGTGTGTGAGTGTGGTGATCTCTCTCTCTCACTCGCTGATGGAGGTGTGTGAGTGTGGTGCTCTCTCTCTCTCTCAGTCACTGATGGAGTTGTTTCAGTGTTGTGATCTCTCTCTCTCAGTCACTGATGGAGTTGTGTCAGTGTGGTGATCTCTCTCTCTCAGTCACTAATGGAGGTGTGTGAGTATGGTCATCTCTCTCTCTCTCTCTCAGTTACTAATGGAGGTGTGTGAGTGTGGTGATCTCTCTCACTCGTTGATGGAGGTGTGTGAGTGTGGTTATCTCTCTCTCTCTCTCGCTGATGGAGGTGTGTGAGTGTCGTGATCTCTCTCTCACTCACTTATGGAGGTCTGTGAGTGTGGTGATCTCTCTCTCTCTCACTCGCTTATAGAGGTGTGTGAGTGTGGTGATCTCTCTCTCTCTCAGTTTCTGATGGAGATGTGTGAGTGTGGTGATCTCTCTGTCTCTGCGTTACTGATGGAGGTGTGTGAGTGTGGTCATCTCTCTCTCTCTCTCAGTCACTGATGGAGGTGTGTGAGTGTGGTGATCTCTCTATCTCTCAGTCACTGATGGAGGTGTGTGAGTGTGGTCATCTCTCTCTCTCTCTCAGTCACTGATGGAGATGTGTGAGTGTGGTGATCTCTCTCTCAGTCACTAATGGAGGTGTGTGAGCGTGGTGATCTCTCTCTCTCACTCGCAGATGGAGGTGTGTGGGTGTGGTGATATCTCTCTCTCTCAGTCACTGATGGAGGTGTGTGACTGTGGTGATCTCTCTCTCTCAGTCACTAAAGGAGGTGTGTGAGTGTGGTGATCTCTCTCTCTCTCAGTCACTGATGGAGTTGTGTGAGTGTGGTGATCTCTCTCTCTCAGTCACTAATGGAGGTGTGTGAGTGTGGTGATCTCTCTCTCTCTCAGTCACTAATGGAGGTCTGTGAGTGTGGTGATCTCTCTCTCTCTCAGTCACTGATGGAGGTGTGTGAGTGTGGTGATATCTCTCTCTCTCACACGCTGATAGGGGTTTGTGAGTCTGGTGATCTCTCTCTCTTTCAGTCACTGATGGAGGTGTGTGAGTGTGGTGATCTCTCTCTCTCAGTCACTAAAGGAAGTGTGTGAGTGTGGTGATCTCTCTCTCTCTCAGTCACTGATGGAGTTGTGTGAGTGTGGTGATCTCTCTCTCTCAGTCACTAATGGAGGTGTGTGAGTGTGGTGATCTCTCTGTCTCTCAGTCACTGATTGAGCTGTGTGAGTGTGGTGATATCTCTCTCTCTCAGTCACTGATAGAGGTGTGTGAGTGTGGTGATCTCTCTCTGTCTCAGTCACTGATGGAAGTATGTGAGTGTGGTGATCTCTCTCTCTCAGTAACTGATGGAGGTGTGTGAGTGTGGTGATCTCTCTCTCTCAGTCACTGATGGAGGTGTGTCAGTGTGGTGATATTTCTCTCTCAGTCACTGATGGAGGTGTGTGACTGTGGAGATCTCTCTCTCTCTCAGTGACTGATGGAGGTGTGTGAGTGTGGTGATCTCTCTCTCTCTCACTCGCAGATGGAGGTGTGTGGGTGTGGTGATATCTCTCTCTCTCAGTCACTGATGGAGGTGTGTGACTGTGGAGATCTCTCTCTCTCTCAGTGACTAATGGAGCTGTGTGAGTGTGGTGATCTCTCTCTCTCTCAGTCACTGATGGAGATGTGTGAGTGTGGTCATCTCACTCTCTCTCTCAGTCACTGATGGAGATGTGTGAGTGTGGTGATCTCTCTCTCTCTCACTCTCTGATGGAGGTGTGTGAGTGTGGTGATCTCTCTCAGTCACTGATGGAGTTGTGTGAGTGTGGTGATCTCTCTCTCTCAGTCACTAAAGGAGTTGTTTGCGTGTGGTGATCTCTCTCTCTCTCAGTCACTGCTGGAGGTGTGTGAGTGTGGTGATCTCTCTCTCTCTCAGTCACTGATGGAGTTGTGTGAGTGTGGTGATCTCTCTCACTCGTTGATGGAGGTGTGTGAGTATGGTTATCTCTGTCTCCTTCAGTGACTGATGTAGGTGTGTGAGTGTGGTGATCTCTCTCTATCTCACTCGCATATGGAGGTGTGTGGGTGTGGTAATATCTCTCTCTCTCAGTCACTGACGGAAGTGTGTGACAGTGGTGATCTCTCTCTGTCTCTCTCTCGCTGATGGAGGTTTGTGAGTCTGGTGATCTCTCACTTTCTCAGTCACTGATGGAGGTGTGTGAGTGTGGTGATCTCTCTCTCTCTCAGTCACTGATGGAGGTGTGTGAGTGTGGTGATCTCTCTCTCTCAGTCACTAAAGGAGTTGTGTGAGTGTGGTGATCTCTCTCTCTCAGTCACTGTTGGAGGTGTGTGAGTGTGGTGATCTCTCTCTCTCTCAGTTACTGATGGAGGTGTGTGAGTGTGGTGATCTCTCTCTCTCTCAGTCACTGCTGGAGGTGTGTGAGTGTGGTGATCTCTCTCTCTCTCACTCGCAGATGGAGGTGTGTGGGTGTGGTGATATCTCTCTCTCTCAGTCACTGATGGAGGTGTGTGACTGTGGAGATCTCTCTCTCTCTCAGTGACTAATGGAGCTGTGTGAGTGTGGTGATCTCTCTCTCTCTCAGTCACTGATGGAGATGTGTGAGTGTGGTCATCTCACTCTCTCTCTCAGTCACTGATGGAGATGTGTGAGTGTGGTGATCTCTCTCTCTCTCACTCTCTGATGGAGGTGTGTGAGTGTGGTGATCTCTCTCAGTCACTGATGGAGTTGTGTGAGTGTGGTGATCTCTCTCTCTCAGTCACTAAAGGAGTTGTTTGCGTGTGGTGATCTCTCTCTCTCTCAGTCACTGCTGGAGGTGTGTGAGTGTGGTGATCTCTCTCTCTCTCAGTCACTGATGGAGTTGTGTGAGTGTGGTGATCTCTCTCACTCGTTGATGGAGGTGTGTGAGTATGGTTATCTCTGTCTCCTTCAGTGACTGATGTAGGTGTGTGAGTGTGGTGATCTCTCTCTATCTCACTCGCATATGGAGGTGTGTGGGTGTGGTAATATCTCTCTCTCTCAGTCACTGACGGAAGTGTGTGACAGTGGTGATCTCTCTCTGTCTCTCTCTCGCTGATGGAGGTTTGTGAGTCTGGTGATCTCTCACTTTCTCAGTCACTGATGGAGGTGTGTGAGTGTGGTGATCTCTCTCTCTCTCAGTCACTGATGGAGGTGTGTGAGTGTGGTGATCTCTCTCTCTCAGTCACTAAAGGAGTTGTGTGAGTGTGGTGATCTCTCTCTCTCAGTCACTGTTGGAGGTGTGTGAGTGTGGTGATCTCTCTCTCTCTCAGTTACTGATGGAGGTGTGTGAGTGTGGTGATCTCTCTCTCTCTCAGTCACTGCTGGAGGTGTGTGAGTGTGGTGATCTCTCTCTCTCTCACTCGCAGATGGAGGTGTGTGGGTGTGGTGATATCTCTCTCTCTCAGTCACTGATGGAGGTGTGTGACTGTGGAGATCTCTCTCTCTCTCAGTGACTAATGGAGCTGTGTGAGTGTGGTGATCTCTCTCTCTCTCAGTCACTGATGGAGATGTGTGAGTGTGGTCATCTCACTCTCTCTCTCAGTCACTGATGGAGATGTGTGAGTGTGGTGATCTCTCTCTCTCTCACTCTCTGATGGAGGTGTGTGAGTGTGGTGATCTCTCTCAGTCACTGATGGAGTTGTGTGAGTGTGGTGATCTCTCTCTCTCAGTCACTAAAGGAGTTGTTTGCGTGTGGTGATCTCTCTCTCTCTCAGTCACTGCTGGAGGTGTGTGAGTGTGGTGATCTCTCTCTCTCTCAGTCACTGATGGAGTTGTGTGAGTGTGGTGATCTCTCTCACTCGTTGATGGAGGTGTGTGAGTATGGTTATCTCTGTCTCCTTCAGTGACTGATGGAGGTGTGTGAGTGTGGTGATCTCTCTCTATCTCACTCGCATATGGAGGTGTGTGGGTGTGGTAATATCTCTCTCTCTCAGTCACTGACGGAAGTGTGTGACAGTGGTGATCTCTCTCTGTCTCTCTCTCGCTGATGGAGGTTTGTGAGTCTGGTGATCTCTCACTTTCTCAGTCACTGATGGAGGTGTGTGAGTGTGGTGATCTCTCTCTCTCTCAGTCACTGATGGAGGTGTGTGAGTGTGGTGATCTCTCTCTCTCAGTCACTAAAGGAGTTGTGTGAGTGTGGTGATCTCTCTCTCTCAGTCACTGTTGGAGGTGTGTGAGTGTGGTGATCTCTCTCTCTCTCAGTTACTGATGGAGGTGTGTGAGTGTGGTGATCTCTCTCTCTCTCAGTCACTGCTGGAGGTGTGTGAGTGTGGTGATCTCTCTCTCTCACTCGCTGATGGAGGTGTGTGAGTGTGGTGCTCTCTCTCTCTCTCAGTCACTGATGGAGTTGTTTCAGTGTTGTGATCTCTCTCTCTCAGTCACTGATGGAGTTGTGTCAGTGTGGTGATCTCTCTCTCTCAGTCACTAATGGAGGTGTGTGAGTATGGTCATCTCTCTCTCTCTCTCTGAGTCACTAATGGAGGTGTGTGAGTGTGGTGATCTCTCTCACTCGTTGATGGAGGTGTGTGAGTGTGGTTATCTCTCTCTCTCTCTCGCTGATGGAGGTGTGTGAGTGTCGTGATCTCTCTCTCACTCACTTATGGAGGTCTGTGAGTGTGGTGATCTCTCTCTCTCTCACTCGCTGATAGAGGTGTGTGAGTGTGGTGATCCCTCTCTCTCAGTTTCTGATGGAGATGTGTGAGTGTGGTGATCTCTCTGTCTCTGCGTTACTGATGGAGGTGTGTGAGTGTGGTCATCTCTCTCTCTCTCTCAGTCACTGATGGAGGTGTGTGAGTGTGGTGATCTCTCTATCTCTCAGTCACTGATGGAGGTGTGTGAGTGTGGTCATCTCTCTCTCTCTCTCAGTCACTGATGGAGATGTGTGAGTGTGGTGATCTCTCTCTCAGTCACTAATGGAGGTGTGTGAGCGTGGTGATCTCTCTCTCTCACTCGCAGATGGAGGTGTGTGGGTGTGGTGATATCTCTCTCTCTCAGTCACTGATGGAGGTGTGTGACTGTGGTGATCTCTCTCTCCCTCAGTCACTGATGGAGGTGTATGAGTGTGGTGATCTCTCTCGCTCAGTCACTAAAGGAGGTGTGTGAGTGTGGTGATCTCTCTCTCTCTCAGTCACTGATGGAGTTGTGTGAGTGTGGTGATCTCTCTCTCTCAGTCACTAATGGAATTGTGTGAGTGTAGTGATCTCTCTCTCTCTCTCTATGTCACTAATGGAGGTGTGTGAGTGTGGTGATAGCTCTCTCTCTCACACGCTGATGGAGGTGTGTGGGTGTGGTGATATCTCTCTCTCTCAGTCACTGATGGAGGTGTGTGACTGTGGTGATCTCTCTCTCCCTCAGTCACTGATGGAGGTGTATGAGTGTGGTGATCTCTCTCTCTCAGTCACTAAAGGAGGTGTGTGAGTGTGGTGATCTCTCTCTCTCTCAGTCACTGATGGAGTTGTGTGAGTTTGGTGATCTCTCTCTCTCAGTCACTAATGGAGGTGTGTGAGTGTGGTGATCTCTCTCTCTCTCAGTCACTAATGGAGGTCTGTGAGTGTGGTGATCTCTCTCTCTCTCAGTCACTGATGGAGGTGTGTGAGTGTGGTGATATCTCTCTCTCTCACACGCTGATAGAGGTTTGTGAGTCTGGTGATCTCTCTCACTTTCAGTCACTGATGGAGGTGTGTGAGTGTGGTGATTTCTCTCTCTCAGTCACTAAAGGAGGTGTGTGAGTGTGGTGATCTCTCTCTCTCTCAGTCACTGATGGAGTTGTGTGAGTGTGGTGATCTCTCTCTCTCAGTCACTAATGGAGGTGTGTGAGTGTGGTGATCTCTCTGTCTCTCAGTCACTGATTGAGCTGTGTGAGTGTGGTGATATCTCTCTCTCTCAGTCACTGATAGAGGTGTGTGAGTGTGGTGATCTCTCTCTGTCTCAGTCACTGATGGAAATATGTGAGTGTGGTGATCTCTCTCTCTCAGTAACTGATGGAGGTGTGTGAGTGTGGTGATCTCTCTCTCTCAGTCACTGATGGAGGTGTGTCAGTGTGGTGATATTTCTCTCTCAGTCACTGATGGAGGTGTGTGACTGTGGAGATCTCTCTCTCTCTCAGTGACTGATGGAGGTGTGTGAGTGTGGTGATCTCTCTCTCTCTCACTCGCAGATGGAGGTGTGTGGGTGTGGTGATATCTCTCTCTCTCAGTCACTGATGGAGGTGTGTGACTGTGGAGATCTCTCTCTCTCTCAGTGACTGATGGAGCTGTGTGAGTGTGGTGATCTCTCTCTCTCTCAGTCACTGATGGAGATGTGTGAGTGTGGTCATCTCACTCTCTCTCTCAGTCACTGATGGAGATGTGTGAGTGTGGTGATCTCTCTCTCCTAGTCACTAATGGAGGTTTATGAGCATGGTATCTCACTCTCTCACTCGCAGATGGAAGTGTGTGGGTCTGGTGATATCTCTCTCTCTGTCACTGATGGAGTTTTCTGACTGTGGTGATCTCTCTCTCTCTCTCAGTGACTGATGGAGGTATGTGCGTGTGGTGATCTCTCTCTCTCAGTCACTGATGGAGTTTTCTGAGTGTGCTGATCTCTCTCTCTCACTCTCACTTGCTGATGGAGGTTTGTGAGTCTGGTGATCTCTCTCTCTCTCAGTCACTGATGGAGGTGTGTGAGTGTGGTGATCTCTCTCTCTCAGTCACTAAAGGAGGTGTGTGAGTGTGGTGATCTCTCTCTCTCTCAGTCACTGTTGGAGGTGTGTGAGTGTGGTGATATCTCTCTCTCTCAGTCACTGATAGAGGTGTGTGAGTGTGGTGATCTCTCTCTGTCTCAGTCACTGATGGAAGTATGTGAGTGTGGTGATCTCTCTCTCTCAGTAACTGATGGAGGTGTGTGAGTGTGGTGATCTCTCTCTCTCAGTCACTGATGGAGGTGTGTCAGTGTGGTGATATCTCTCTCTCAGTCACTGATGGAGGTGTGTGACTGTGGAGATCTCTCTCTCTCTCAGTGACTGATGGAGGTGTGTGAGTGTGGTGATCTCTCTCTCTCTCACTCGCAGATGGAGGTGTGGGGGTGTGGTGATATCTCTCTCTCTCAGTGACTGATGGAGCTGTGTGAGTGTGGTGATCTCTCTCTCTCTCAGTCACTGATGGAGATGTGTTAGTGTGGTCATCTCACTCTCTCTCTCAGTCACTGATGGAGATGTGTGAGTGTGGTGATCTCTCTCTCTTTCAGTCACTGATGGAGGTGTGTGCGTGTGGTGATATCTCTCTCTCTCTCACACGCTGATGGAGGTTTGTGAGTCTGGTGATCTCTCTCTCTTTCAGTCACTGATGGAGGTGTGTGAGTGTGGTGATCTCTCTCTCTCAGTCACTAAAGGAGCTGTGTGAGTGTGGTGATCTCTCTCTCTCTCAGTCACTGATGGAGTTGTGTGAGTGTGGTGATCTCTCTCTCTCAGTCACTAATGGAGGTGTGTGAGTGTGGTGATCTCTCTGTCTCTCAGTCACTGATTGAGCTGTGTGAGTGTGGTGATCTCTCTCTCTCTCAGTCACTGATGGAAGTATGTGAGTGTGGTGATCTCTCTCTCTCAGTCACTGATGGAGGTGTGTGACTGTGGAGATCTCTCTCTCTCTCAGTGACTGATGGAGGTGTGTGAGTGTGGTGATCTCTCTCTCTCTCACTCGCAGATGGAGGTGTGTGGGTGTGGTGATATCTCTCTCTCTCAGTCACTGATGGAGGTGTGTGACTGTGGAGATCTCTCTCTCTCTCAGTGATGATGGAGCTGTGTGAGTGTGGTGATCTCTCTCTCTCTCAGTCACTGATGGAGATGTGTGAGTGTGGTCATCTCACTCTCTCTCTCAGTCACTGATGGAGATGTGTGAGTGTGGTGATCTCTCTCTCTCTCACTCTCTGATGGAGGTGTGTGAGTGTGGTGATCTCTCTCAGTCACTGATGGAGTTGTGTGAGTGTGGTGATCTCTCTCTCTCAGTCACTAAAGGAGTTGTTTGCGTGTGGTGATCTCTCTCTCTCTCAGTCACTGCTGGAGGTGTGTGAGTGTGGTGATCTCTCTCTCTCTCAGTCACTGATGGAGTTGTGTGAGTGTGGTGATCTCTCTCACTCGTTGATGGAGGTGTGTGAGTATGGTTATCTCTGTCTCCTTCAGTGACTGATGGAGGTGTGTGAGTGTGGTGATCTCTCTCTATCTCACTCGCATATGGAGGTGTGTGGGTGTGGTAATATCTCTCTCTCTCAGTCACTGACGGAAGTGTGTGACAGTGGTGATCTCTCTCTGTCTCTCTCTCGCTGATGGAGGTTTGTGAGTCTGGTGATCTCTCACTTTCTCAGTCACTGATGGAGGTGTGTGGGTGTGGTGATCTCTCTCTCTCTCAGTCACTGATGGAGGTGTGTGAGTGTGGTGATCTCTCTCTCTCAGTCACTAAAGGAGTTGTGTGAGTGTGGTGATCTCTCTCTCTCTCAGTCACTGTTGGAGGTGTGTGAGTGTGGTGATCTCTCTCTCTCTCAGTTACTGATGGAGGTGTGTGAGTGTGGTGATCTCTCTCTCTCTCTCAGTCACTGATGGAGGTGTGTGAGTGTGGTGATCTCTCTCTCTCTCAGTCACTGATGGAGATGTGTGAGTGTAGTGATTTCTCTCTCAGTCACTGATGGAGGCTTGTGAGTGTGGTGATCTCTCTCTCTCTCAGTCACTGCTGGAGGTGTGTGAGTGTGGTCATCTCTCTCTCTCACTCGCTGATGGAGGTGTGTGAGTGTGGTGCTCTCTCTCTCTCTCAGTCACTGATGGAGTTGTTTCAGTGTTGTGATCTCTCTCTCTCAGTCACTGATGGAGTTGTGTCAGTGTGGTGATCTCTCTCTCTCAGTCACTAATGGAGGTGTGTGAGTATGGTCATCTCTCTCTCTCTCAGTCACTAATGGTGGTGTGTGAGTGTGGTGATCTCTCTCACTCGTTGATGGAGGTGTGTGACTGTGGTTATCTCTCTCTCTCTCTCGCTGATGGAGGTCTGTGAGTGTCGTGATCTCTCTCTCACTCACTTATGGAGGTCTGTGAGTGTGGTGATCTCTCTCTCTCTCACTCGCTGATAGAGGTGTGTGAGTGTGGTGATCTCTCTCTCTCTCAGTTTCTGATGGAGATGTGTGAGTGTGGTGATCTCTCTGTCTCTGCGTTACTGATGGAGGTGTGTGAGTGTGGTCATCTCTCTCTCTCTCTCAGTCACTGATGGAGGTGTGTGAGTGTGGTGATCTCTCTATCTCTCAGTCACTGATGGAGGTGTGTGAGTGTGGTCATCTCTCTCTCTCTCTCAGTCACTGATGGAGATGTGTGAGTGTGGTGATCTCTCAGTCACTAATGGAGGTGTGTGAGCGTGGTGATCTCTCTCTCTCACTCGCAGATGGAGGTGTGCGGGTGTGGTGATATCTCTCTCTCTCAGTCACTGATGGAGGTGTGTGAGTGTGGTGATCTCTCTCTCTCTAAGTCACTGATGGAGTTGTGTGAGTGTGGTGATCTCTCTCTCTCAGTCACTAATGGAGGTGTGTGAGTGTAGTGATCTCTCTCTCTCTCTCTATGTCACTAATGGAGGTGTGTGAGTGTGGTGATAGCTCTCTCTCTCACACGCTGATGGAGGTGTGTGGGTGTGGTGATATCTCTCTCTCTCAGTCACTGACGGAGGTGTGTGACTGTGGTGATCTCTCTCTCCCTCAGTCACTGATGGAGGTGTATGAGTGTGGTGATCTCTCTCTCTCAGTCACTAATGGAGGTGTGTGAGTGTTGTGATCTCTCTCTCTCTCAGTCACTGATGGAGGTCTGTGAGTGTGGTGATCTCTCTCTCTCTCAGTCACTGATGGAGGTGTGTGAGTGTGGTGATATCTCTCTCTCTCACACGCTGATAGAGGTTTGTGAGTCTGGTGATCTCTCTCTCTTTCAGTCACTGATGGAGGTGTGTGACTGTGGAGATCTCTCTCTCTCTCAGTCACTGATGGAGTTGTGTGAGTGTGGTGATCTCTCTCTCTCAGTCACTAATGGAGGTGTGTGAGTGTGGTGATCTCTCTGTCTCTCAGTCACTGATTGAGCTGTGTGAGTGTGGTGATATCTCTCTCTCTCAGTCACTGATAGAGGTGTGTGAGTGTGGTGATCTCTCTCTGTCTCAGTCACTGATGGAAGTATGTGAGTGTGGTGATCTCTCTCTCTCAGTAACTGATGGAGGTGTGTGAGTGTGGTGATCTCTCTCTCTCAGTCACTGATGGAGGTGTGTCAGTGTGGTGATATTTCTCTCTCAGTCACTGATGGAGGTGTGTGACTGTGGAGATCTCTCTCTCTCTCAGTGACTGATGGAGGTGTGTGAGTGTGGTGATCTCTCTCTCTCTCACTCGCAGATGGAGGTGTGTGGGTGTGGTGATATCTCTCTCTCTCAGTCACTGATGGAGGTGTGTGACTGTGGAGATCTCTCTCTCTCTCAGTGACTGATGGAGCTGTGTGAGTGTGGTGATCTCTCTCTCTCTCAGTCACTGATGGAGATGTGTGAGTGTGGTCATCTCACTCTCTCTCTCAGTCACTGATGGAGATGTGTGAGTGTGGTGATCTCTCTCTCCTAGTCACTAATGGAGGTTTATGAGCATGGTATCTCACTCTCTCACTCGCAGATGGAAGTGTGTGGGTCTGGTGATATCTCTCTCTCTGTCACTGATGGAGTTTTCTGACTGTGGTGATCTCTCTCTCTCTCTCAGTGACTGATGGAGGTATGTGCGTGTGGTGATCTCTCTCTCTCAGTCACTGATGGAGTTTTCTGAGTGTGCTGATCTCTCTCTCTCACTCTCACTTGCTGATGGAGGTTTGTGAGTCTGGTGATCTCTCTCTCTCTCAGTCACTGATGGAGGTGTGTGAGTGTGGTGATCTCTCTCTCTCAGTCACTAAAGGAGGTGTGTGAGTGTGGTGATCTCTCTCTCTCTCAGTCACTGTTGGAAGTGTGTGAGTGTGGTGATATCTCTCTCTCTCAGTCACTGATAGAGGTGTGTGAGTGTGGTGATCTCTCTCTGTCTCAGTCACTGATGGAAGTATGTGAGTGTGGTGATCTCTCTCTCTCAGTAACTGATGGAGGTGAGTGAGTGTGGTGATCTCTCTCTCTCAGTCACTGATGGAGGTGTGTCAGTGTGGTGATATCTCTCTCTCAGTCACTGATGGAGGTGTGTGACTGTGGAGATCTCTCTCTCTCTCAGTGACTGATGGAGGTGTGTGAGTGTGGTGATCTCTCTCTCTCTCACTCGCAGATGGAGGTGTGTGGGTGTGGTGATATCTCTCTCTCTCAGTCACTGATGGAGGTGTGTGACTGTGGAGATCTCTCTCTCTCTCAGTGACTGATGGAGCTGTGTGAGTGTGGTGATCTCTCTCTCTCTCAGTCGCTGATGGAGATGTGTGAGTGTGGTCATCTCACTCTCTCTCTCAGTCACTGATGGAGATGTGTGAGTGTGGTGATCTCTCTCTCTTTCAGTCACTGATGGAGGTGTGTGCGTGTGGTGATATCTCTCTCTCTCACACGCTGATGGAGGTTTGTGAGTCTGGTGATCTCTCTCTCTTTCAGTCACTGATGGAGGTGTGTGAGTGTGGTGATTTCTCTCTCTCAGTCACTAAAGGAGGTGTGTGAGTGTGGTGATCTCTCTCTCTCTCAGTCACTGATGGAGTTGTGTGAGTGTGGTGATCTCTCTCTCTCAGTCACTAATGGAGGTGTGTGAGTGTGGTGATCTCTCTGTCTCTCAGTCACTGATTGAGCTGTGTGAGTGTGGTGATATCTCTCTCTCTCAGTCACTGATAGAGGTGTGTGAGTGTGGTGATCTCTCTCTGTCTCAGTCACTGATGGAAATATGTGAGTGTGGTGATCTCTCTCTCTCAGTAACTGATGGAGGTGTGTGAGTGTGGTGATCTCTCTCTCTCAGTCACTGATGGAGGTGTGTCAGTGTGGTGATATTTCTCTCTCAGTCACTGATGGAGGTGTGTGACTGTGGAGATCTCTCTCTCTCTCAGTGACTGATGGAGGTGTGTGAGTGTGGTGATCTCTCTCTCTCTCACTCGCAGATGGAGGTGTGTGGGTGTGGTGATATCTCTCTCTCTCAGTCACTGATGGAGGTTTGTGACTGTGGAGATCTCTCTCTCTCTCAGTGACTGATGAAGCTGTGTGAGTGTGGTGATCTCTCTCTCTCTCAGTCACTGATGGAGATGTGTGAGTGTGGTCATCTCACTCTCTCTCTCAGTCACTGATGGAGATGTGTGAGTGTGGTGATCTCTCTCTCCTAGTCACTAATGGAGGTTTATGAGCATGGTATCTCACTCTCTCACTCGCAGATGGAAGTGTGTGGGTCTGGTGATATCTCTCTCTCTGTCACTGATGGAGTTTTCTGACTGTGGTGATCTCTCTCTCTCTCTCAGTGACTGATGGAGGTATGTGCGTGTGGTGATCTCTCTCTCTCAGTCACTGATGGAGTTTTCTGAGTGTGCTGATCTCTCTCTCTCACTCTCACTTGCTGATGGAGGTTTGTGAGTCTGGTGATCTCTCTCTCTCTCAGTCACTGATGGAGGTGTGTGAGTGTGGTGATCTCTCTCTCTCAGTCACTAAAGGAGGTGTGTGAGTGTGGTGATCTCTCTCTCTCTCAGTCACTGTTGGAGGTGTGTGAGTGTGGTGATATCTCTGTCTCTCAGTCACTGATAGAGGTGTGTGAGTGTGGTGATCTCTCTCTGTCTCAGTCACTGATGGAAGTATGTGAGTGTGGTGATCTCTCTCTCTCAGTAACTGATGGAGGTGTGTGAGTGTGGTGATCTCTCTCTCTCAGTCACTGATGGAGGTGTGTCAGTGTGGTGATATCTCTCTCTCAGTCACTGATGGAGGTGTGTGACTGTGGAGATCTCTCTCTCTCTCAGTGACTGATGGAGGTGTGTGAGTGTGGTGATCTCTCTCTCTCTCACTCGCAGATGGAGGTGTGTGGGTGTGGTGATATCTCTCTCTCTCAGTGACTGATGGAGCTGTGTGAGTGTGGTGATCTCTCTCTCTCAGTCACTGATGGAGGTGTGTGAGTGTGGTGATCTCTCTCTCTCTCTCACTCGCTGATGGATGTGTGTGAGTGTGGTCATCTCTCTCTCTCTCTCAGTCACTGATGGAGATGTATGAGTGTGGTGATCTCTCTCTCCTCGTTACTAATGGAGGTGTGTGAGCGTGGTGATCTCTCTCTCTCACTCGCAGATGGAGGTGTGTTAGTGTGGTGATCTCTCTCTCTCAGTCACTGATGGAGGTTTGTGAGTGTGCTGATCTCTCTCTCTCTCTCTCTCACTCGCTGATGGAGGTGTGTGAGTGTGGTGATCTCTCTCTCTCTCACTCTCTGATGGAGGTGTGTGAGTGTGGTGATCTCTCTCAGTCACTGATGGAGTTGTGTGAGTGTGGTGATCTCTCTCTCTCAGTCACTAAAGGAGTTGTTTGCGTGTGGTGATCTCTCTCTCTCTCAGTCACTGCTGGAGGTGTGTGAGTGTGGTGATCTCTCTCTCACTCGCTGATGGAGGTGTGTGAGTGTGGTGATCTCTCTCTCTCTCAGTCACTGATGGAGTTGTGTGAGTGTGGTGATCTCTCTCACTCGTTGATGGAGGTGTGTGAGTATGGTTATCTCTGTCTCCTTCAGTGACTGATGGAGGTGTGTGAGTGTGGTGATCTCTCTCTATCTCACTCGCATATGGAGGTGTGTGGGTGTGGTAATATCTCTCTCTCTCAGTCACTGACGGAAGTGTGTGACTGTGGTGATCTCTCTCTCTCTCTCTCTCTCGCTGATGGAGGTTTGTGAGTCTGGTGATCTCTCACTTTCTCAGTCACTGATGGATGTGTGTGAGTGTGGTGATCTCTCTCTCTCTCAGTCACTGATGGAGGTGTGTGAGTGTGGTGATCTCTCTCTCTCAGTCACTAAAGGAGTTGTGTGAGTGTGGTGATCTCTCTCTCTCTCAGTCACTGTTGGAGGTGTGTGAGTGTGGTGATCTCTCTCTCTCTCAGTTACTGATGGAGGTGTGTGAGTGTGGTGATCTCTCTCTCTCTCAGTCACTGATGGAGGTGTGTTAGTGTGGTGATCTCTCTCTCTCTCAGTCACTGATGGAGATGTGTGAGTGTAGTGATTTCTCTCTCAGTCACTGATGGAGGCTTGTGAGTGTGGTGATCTCTCTCTCTCTCAGTCACTGCTGGAGGTGTGTGAGTGTGGTGATCTCTCTCTCTCACTCGCTGATGGAGGTGTGTGAGTGTGGTGCTCTCTCTCTCTCTCAGTCACTGATGGAGTTGTTTCAGTGTTGTGATCTCTCTCTCTCAGTCACTGATGGAGTTGTGTCAGTGTGGTGATCTCTCTCTCTCAGTCACTAATGGAGGTGTGTGAGTATGGTCATCTCTCTCTCTCTCTCTCAGTCACTAATGGAGGTGTGTGAGTGTGGTGATCTCTCTCACTCGTTGATGGAGGTGTGTGAGTGTGGTTATCTCTCTCTCTCTCTCGCTGATGGAGGTGTGTGAGTGTCGTGATCTCTCTCTCACTCACTTATGGAGGTCTGTGAGTGTGGTGATCTCTCTCTCTCTCACTCGCTGATAGAGGTGTGTGAGTGTGGTGATCTCTCTCTCTCACAGTTTCTGATGGAGATGTGTGAGTGTGGTGATCTCTCTGTCTCTGCGTTACTGATGGAGGTGTGTGAGTGTGGTCATCTCTCTCTCTCTCTCAGTCACTGATGGAGGTGTGTGAGTGTGGTGATCTCTCTATCTCTCAGTCACTGATGGAGGTGTGTGAGTGTGGTCATCTCTCTCTCTCTCTCAGTCACTGATGGAGATGTGTGAGTGTGGTGATCTCTCTCTCAGTCACTAATGGAGGTGTGTGAGCGTGGTGATCTCTCTCTCTCACTCGCAGATGGAGGTGTGTGCGTGTGGTGATATCTCTCTCTCTCAGTCACTGATGGAGGTGTGTGACTGTGGTGATCTCTCTCTCTCAGTCACTAAAGGAGGTGTGTGAGTGTGGTGATCTCTCTCTCTCTCAGTCACTGATGGAGTTGTGTGAGTGTGGTGATCTCTCTCTCTCAGTCACTAATGGAGGTGTGTGAGTGTGGTGATCTCTCTCTCTCTCAGTCACTAATGGAGGTCTGTGAGTGTGGTGATCTCTCTCTCTCTCAGTCACTGATGGAGGTGTGTGAGTGTGGTGATCTCTCTCTCTCTCTAACTCTCTGATGGACGTGTGTGAGTGTGGTGATCTCTCTCTCTCAGTCACTGATCGAGTTGTGTGAGTGTGGTGATCTCTCTCTCTCAGTCACTAATGGAGGTGTGTGAGTGTGGTGATCTCTCTCTCTCTCAGTCACTGATGGAGCTGTGTGAGTGTGGTGATATCTCTCTCTCTCAGTCACTGATAGAGGTGTGTGAGTGTGGTGATCTCTCTCTCAGTCGCTGATGGAGGTGTGTGAGTGTGGTGATCTCTCTCTGTCTCAGTCACTGATGGAGGTGTGTGAGTGTGGTGATCTCTCTCTCTCTCAGTCACTGATGGAGGTGTGTGAGTGTGGTGATAAGTCTTTCTCTCAGTCACTGATGGAGCTGTGTGAGTTTGGTGATATCTCTCTCTCTCAGTCACTGATGGAGGTGTGTGAGTGTGGTGATCTCTCTCTCTCTCAGTTACTGATGGAGGTGTGTGAGTGTGGTCATCTCTCTCTCTCTCTCAGTCACTGATGGAGATGTGTGAGTGTGGTGATCTCTTTCTCCTAGTCACTAATGGAGGTGTGTGAGCGTGGTGATCTCTCTCTCTCACTCGCAGATGGAGGTGTGTGGGTGTGGTGATATCTCTCTCTCTCAGTCACCGATGGAGGTGTGTGACTGTGGTGATCTCTCTCTCTCTCAGTCACTGTTGGAGGTGTATGACTGTGGTGATCTCTATCTCTCTCACACGCTGATGGAGGCTTGTGAGTCTGGTTTTCTCTCTCTCTCTCAGTCACTCATGGAGGTGTGTGAGTGTGGTGATCTCTCCCTCTCAGTCACTAAAGGAGGTGTGTGAGTGTGGTGATCCCTCTCTCTCTCAGTCACTGATGGAGTTGTTTGAGTGTGGTGATCTCTCTCTCTCTCTAACTCTCTGATGGAGGTGTGTGAGTGTGGTGATCTCTCTCTCTCAGTCACTGATGGAGTTGTGTGAGTGTGGTGATCTCTCTCTCTCAGTCACTAATGGAGGTGTGTGAGTGTGGCGATATCTCTCTCTCTCAGTCGCTGATGGAGGTGTGTGAGTGTGGTGATCTCTCTCTCTCTCAGTCACTGATGGAGGTGTGTGAGTGTGGTGATCTCTCTCGGTAACTGATGGAGGTGTGTGAGTGTGGTGATCTCTCTCTCTCAGTCACTGATGGAGGTGTGTGCGTGTGGTGATGTCTCTCTCTCTCAGTCACTGATGGAGGTGTGTGAGTGTGGTGATCTCTCTCTCTCTCAGTCACTGATGGAGGTGTGTGAGTGTGGTGAACTCTCTCCCTCTCAGTCACTGATGGAGATGTGTGAGTGTAGTGATTTCTCTCTCAGTCACTGATGGAGGTTTGTGAGTGTGGTGATCTCTCTCTCTCTCAGTCATTGTTGGAGGTGTGTGAGTGTGGTGATCTCTCTCTCTCACTCGCAGATGGAGGTGTGTGAGTGTGGTGATCTCTCTCTCTCTCAGTCACTGATGGAGTTGTTTGAGTGTGGTGATCTCTCTCCCTCTCTCACTCTCTAATGGAGGTGTGTGTGTGTGGTGATCTCTCTCTCTCAGTCACTGATGGAGTTGTGTGAGTGTGGTGATCTCTCTCTCTCAGTCACTAATGGAGGTGTGTGAGTGTGGTCATCTCTCTCTCTCTCTCAGTCACTGATGGAGGTGTGTGAGTGTGGTGATCTCTCTCGTCGTTGATGGAGGTGTGTGAGTGTGGTAATCTCTCTCTCTCTCTCGCTGATGGAGGTGTGTGAGTGTGGTGATCTCTCTCAATCGCTGATGGAGGTGTGTGAGTGTGGTGATCTCTCTCTCTCTCACTTGCTGATGCAGATGTGTGAGTGTGGTGATCTCTCTCTCTCTCAGTCAGTGATGGAGGTGTGTGAGTGTGGTGATCTCTCTCTCTCTGAGTCACTGATGGAGGTGTGTGAGTGTGGTGATCTCTCTCTCTCTCACTCACTGATGGAGGTGTGTGAGTGTGGTGATCTCTCTCTCTCTCACTCGCTGATAGAGGTGTGTGAGTGTGGTGATCTCTCTCTCTCTGAGTGACTGATGGAGGTGTGTGAGTGTGGTGATCTCTCTCTCTCAGTCACTGATGGAGGTGTGTGAGTGTGGTGATCTCTCTCTCTCTCAGTCACTGTTGGAGGTGTGTGTGTGTGGTGATCTCTCTCAGTCACTGATGGAGTTGTGTGACTGTGGTGATCTCTCTCTCTCAGTCACTAATGGAGGTGTGTGAGTGTGGTCATCTCTCTGTCTCTCTCAGTCACTGATGGAGGTGTGTGAGTGTGGTGATCTCTCTCACTCGTTGATGGAGGTGTGTGAGTGTGGTTATCTCTTCCTCTCTCTCGCTGATGGAGTTGTGTGAGTGTGGTGATCTCTCTCTCTCTCACCCGCTGATGGAGGTGTGTGAGTGTGGTGATCTCTCTCTCTCACTCGCTGATGGAGGTGTGTGAGTGTGGTGATCTCTCTCTCTCTAACTTGCTGATGGAGATGTGTGAGTGTGGTGATCTCTCTCTCTCTCAGTCAGTGATGGAGGTGTGCGAGTGTGGTGATCTCTCTCTCTCTGAGTCACTGATGGAGGTGTGTGAGTGTGGTGATCTCTCTCTCCCTCACTCGCTTATGGAGGTGTGTGAGTGTGGTGATCTCTCTCTCTCTCACTCGCTGATGGAGGTGTGTGAGTGTGGTGATCTCTTTCTCTCTCAGTTACTGATGGAGGTGTGTGAGTCTGGTGATCTCTCTGTCTCTGCGTCACTGATAGAGGTGTGTTAGTGTGGTGATCTCTCTCTCTCTCAGTCACTGATGGAGGCGTGTGAGTGTGGTCATCTCTCTCTCTCTCTCAGTCACTGATGGAGATGTGTCAGTGTGGTGATCTCTCTCTCCTAGTCACAAATGGAGGTGTGTGAGCGCGGTGATCTCTCTCTCTCGCTCGCAGATGGAGGTGTGTGGGTGTGGTGATATCTCTCTCTCTCTGTCACTGATGGAGGTGTGTGGCTGTGGTGATCTCTCTCTCTCTCAGTCACTGATGGAGGTGTATGAGTCTGTGATCTCTCTCTCTCTCAGTCACTGATGGATGTGTGTGAGTGTGGTGATCTCTCTCCCTCAGTCACTAAAGGAGGTGTGTGAGTGTGGTGATCTGTCTCTCTATCAGTCACTGATGGAGCTGTGTGAGTTTGGTGATATCTCTCTCTCTCAGTCACTGATGGAGGTGTGTGAGTGTGGTGATCTCTCTCTCTCTGACTCGCTGATAGAGGTGTGTGAGTGTGGTGATCTCTCTCTCTCTCAGTTACTGATGGAGGTGTGTGAGTGTGGTGATCTCTCTCTCTCTCAGTCACTGATGGAGGTGTGTGAGTGTGGTCATCTCTCTCTCTCTCTCAGTCATTGATGGAGATGTGTGAGTGTGGTGATCTCTCTCTCCTAGTTACTAATGGAGGTGTGTGAGCATGGTGATCTCTCCCTCTCACTCGCAGATGGAGGTGTGTGGGTGTGGTGATATCTCTCTCTCTCAGTCACTGATGGAGGTGTGTGACTGTGGTGATCTCTCTCTCTCTCAGTCACTGATGGAGGTGTATGAGTGTGGTGATCTCTATCTCTCTCACACGCTGATGGAGGCTTGTGAGTCTGGTGTTCTCTCTCTCTCTCTCAGTCACTCATGGAGGTGTGTGAGTGTGGTGATCTCTCTCTCTCCCAGTCACTGATGGAGGTGTGTGAGTGTGTTAATCTCTCTGTCTCTGCGTCACTGATGGAGGTGTGTGAGTGTGGTGATCTCTCTCTCTCTCAGTCACTGATGGAGGTGTGTGAGTGTGGTGATCTCTCTCTCTCAGTCACTGATGGAGGTGTCTGAGTGTGGTGATCTCTCTCTCTCTCTCACTCGCTGATGTATGTGTGTGAGTGTGGTCATCTCTCTCTCTCTCTCAGTCACTGATGGAGATGTATGAGTGTGGTGATCTCTCTCTCCTCGTCACTAATGGAGGTGTGTGAGCGTGGTGATCTCTCTCTCTCACTCGCAGATGGAGGTGTGTTAGTGTGGTGATCTCTCTCTCTCAGTCACTGATGGAGGTTTGTGAGAGTGCTGATCTCTCTCTCTCTCTCTCTCACTCGCTGATGGAGGTGTTTGAGTGTGGTGATCTCTCTCTCTCTCACTCTCTGATGGAGGTGTGTGAGTGTGGTGATCTCTCTCAGTCACTGATGGAGTTGTGTGAGTGTGGTGATCTCTCTCTCTCAGTCACTAAAGGAGTTGTTTGCGTGTGGTGATCTCTCTCTCTCTCAGTCACTGCTGGAGGTGTGTGAGTGTGGTGATCTCTCTCTCACTCGCTGATGGAGGTGTGTGAGTGTGGTGATCTCTCTCTCTCTCTCAGTCACTGATGGAGTTGTGTGAGTGTGGTGATCTCTCTCACTCGTTGATGGAGGTGTGTGAGTGTGGTTATCTCTGTCTCCTTCAGTGACTGATGGAGGTGTGTGAGTGTGGTGATCTCTCTCTATCTCACTCGCACATGGAGGTGTGTGGGTGTGGTAATATCTCTCTCTCTCAGTCACTGACGGAAGTGTGTGACTGTGGTGATCTCTCTCTCTCTCTCTCTCGCTGATGGAGGTTTGTGAGTCTGGTGATCTCTCACTTTCTCATCACTGATGGATGTGTGTCAGTGTGGTGATCTCTCTCTCTCTCAGTCACTGATGGAGGTGTGTGAGTGTGGTGATCTCTCTCTCTCTCAGTCACTGATGGAGGTGTGTGAGTGTGGTGATCTCTCTCTCTCTCAGTCACTGATGGAGTTGTGTGAGTGTGGTGATCTCTCTCTCTCAGTCACTAAAGGAGTTGTGTGAGTGTGGTGATCTCTCTCTCTCTCAGTCACTGTTGGAGGTGTGTGAGTGTGGTGATCTCTCTCTCTCTCAGTTACTGATGGAGGTGTGTGAGTGTGGTGATCTCTCTCTCTCTCAGTCCCTGATGGAGGTGTGTGAGTGTGGTGATCTCTCTCTCTCTCAGTCACTGATGGAGATGTGTGAGTGTAGTGATTTCTCTCTCAGTCACTGATGGAGGCTTGTGAGTGTGGTGATCTCTCTCTCTCTCAGTCACTGCTGGAGGTGTGTGAGTGTGGTGATCTCTCTCTCTCACTCGCTGATGGAGGTGTGTGAGTGTGGTGCTCTCTCTCTCTCTCAGTCACTGATGGAGTTGTTTCAGTGTTGTGATCTCTCTCTCTCAGTCACTGATGCAGTTGTGTCAGTGTGGTGATCTCTCTCTCTTAGTCACTAATGGAGGTGTGTGAGTATGGTCATCTCTCTCTCTCTCTCTCAGTCACTAATGGAGGTGTGTGAGTGTGGTGATCTCTCTCACTCGTTGATGGAGGTGTGTGAGTGTGGTTATCTCTCTCTCTCTCTCGCTGATGGAGGTGTGTGAGTGTCGTGATCTCTCTCTCACTCACTTATGGAGGTCTGTGAGTGTGGTGATCTCTCTCTCTCTCACTCGCTGATAGAGGTGTGTGAGTGTGGTGATCCCTCTCTCTCTCAGTTTCTGATGGAGATGTGTGAGTGTGGTGATCTCTCTGTCTCTGCGTTACTGATGGAGGTGTGTGAGTGTGGTCATCTCTCTCTCTCTCTCAGTCACTGATGGAGGTGTGTGAGTGTGGTGATCTCTCTATCTCTCAGTCACTGATGGAGGTGTGTGAGTGTGGTCATCTCTCTCTGTCTCTGCGTCACTGATGGAGGTGTGTGAGTGTGGTGATCTCTCTCTCTCTCAGTCACTGATGGAGGTGTGTGAGTGTGGTGATCTCTCTCTCTCTCAGTCTCTGATGGAGGTGTGTGAGTGTGGTGATCTCTCTCTCTCAGTCACGAAAGGAGTTGTGTGAGTGTGGTGATCTCTCTCTCTCTCAGTCACTGTTGGAGGTCTGTGTGTGTGGTGATCGCTCTCTCTCACTCGCAGATGGAGGTGTGTGGGTGTGGTGATATCTTTCTCTCTCCGTCACTGATGGAGGTGTGTGACTGTGGTGATCTCTCTCTCTCTCAGTCACTGATGGAGGTGCATGAGTGTGGTGATCTCTCTCTCTCTCACACGCTGATGGAGGTTTGTGAGTCTGGTGATCTCTCTCTCTATCAGTCACTGATGGAGGTGTGTGAGTGTGGTAATCTCTCTCCCTCAGTCACTAAAGGAGGTGTGTGAGTGTGGTGATCTCTCTCTCTCTCTCAGTCACTGATGGAGTTGTGTGAGTGTGGTGATCTCTCTCTCTCTCTCACTCTCTGATGGAGGTGTGTGAGTGTGGTGATCTCTCTCTCTCAGTCACTGATGGAGTTGTGTGAGTGTGGTGATCTCTCTCTCTCAGTCACTAATGGAGGTGTGTGAGTGTGGTGATCTCTCTCTCTCTCACTCTCTGATGGTGGTGTGTGAGTGTGGTGATCTCTCTCTCTCAGTCACTGATGGAGTTGTGTGAGTGTGGTGATCTCTCTCTCTCAGTCACTAATGGAGGTTTGTGAGTGTGGTGATCTCTCTTCCTCTCAGTCACTGATGGAGCTATGAGAGTGTGGTGATATCTCTCTCTCTCAGTCACTGATAGAGGTGTGTGAGTGTGGTGATCTCTCTCTCAGTCGCTGATGGAGGTGTGTGAGTGTGGTGATCCTTCTCTGTCTCAGTCACTGATGGAGGTGTGTGAGTGTGGTGATCTCTCTCTCTCAGTAACTGATGGAGGTGTATGAGTGTGGTGATCTCTCTCTCTCAGTCACTGATGGAGGTGTGTGAGTGTGGTGATCTCTCTCTCTCAGTCACTGATGGAGGTGTGTGATTGTGGTGATCTCTCTCTCTCTCAGTCAGTGATGGAGGTGTGTGAGTGTGGTGATCTCTCTCACTCATTGATGGAGGTGTGTGAGTGTGGTTATCTCTCTCTCTCTCAGTGACTGATGGAGGTGTGTGAGTGTGGTCATCTCTCTCTCTCTCACTCGCAGATGGAGGTGTCTGGGTGTGGAGATATCTCTCTCTCTCAGTCACTGATGGAGGTGTGTGAGTCTGGTGATCTCTCTCTCTCTCAGTCACTGATGGAGATGTGTGAGTGTGGTGATCTCTCTCTCTCTCAGTCACTGATGGAGGTGTGTGACTGTGGTGATCTCTCTCTCTCTCTCACTCGCTGATGGAGGTTTGTGAGTCTGGTGATCTCTCTCTCTCTCAGTCACTGATGGAGGTGTGTGAGTGTGGTGATCTCTCTCTCTCAGTCACTAAAGGAGTTGTGTGAGTGTGGTGATCTCTCTCACTCTCAGTCACTGTTGGAGGTCTGTGTGTGTGGTGATCTCACTCGCTCAGTCACTGATGGAGTTGGGTGAGAGTGGTGATCTCTCTCTCTCAGTCACTAATGGAGGTGTCTGAATGTGGTCATCTCTCTCTCTCTCTCAGTCACTGATGGAGGTGTGTGAGTGTGGTGATCTCTCTCACTCGTTGATGGAGGTGTGTGAGTGTGGTTATCTCTCTCTCTCTCTCTCGCTGATGGAGGTGTGTGAGTGTGGTGATCTCTCTCTCTCTCACTCGCTGATGGAGGTGTGTGAGTGTGGTGATCTCTCTCTCTCACTTGCTGATGGAGGTGTATGAGTCTGGTGATCTCTCTCTCTCTCACTTGCTGATGGAGATATGTGAGTGTGGTGATCTCTCTCTCTCTCAGTCAGTGATGGAGGTGTGTGAGTGTGGTGATCTCTCTCTCTCTGAGTCACTGATGGAGGTGTGTGAGTGTGGTGATCTCTCTCTCACTCGCTTATGGAGGTGTGTGAGTGTTGTGATCTCTCTCCCTCTCACTCGCTGTTACAGGTGTGTGAGTGTGGTGATCTCTCTCTCTCACAGTTACTGATGGAGGTGTCTGAGTGTGGTGATCTCTCTGTCTCTGCGTCACTGATGGAGTTGTGTGAGTGTGGTGATCTCTCTCTTTCAGTCACTAATGGAGGTGTGTGAGTGTGGTGATCTCTCGCTCTCTCAGTCACTGATGGAGCTATGTGAGTGTGGTGATATCTCTCTCTCTCAGTCACTGATAGATGTGTGTGAGTGTGGTGATCTCTCTCTCAGTCGCTGATGGAGGTGTGTGAGTGTGGTGATCCTTCTCTGTCTCAGTCACTGATGGAGGTGTGTGAGTGTGGTGATCTCTCTCTCTCAGTCACTGATGGAGGTGTATGAATGTGGTGATCTCTCTCTCTTAGTCACTGATGGAGGTGTGTCAGTGTGGTGATCTCTCTCTCTCAGTCACTGATGGAGGTGTGTGATTGTGGTGATCTCTCTCTCTCTCAGTCAGTGATGGAGGTGTGTGAGTGTGGTGATCTCTCTCTCTCAGTCACTGATAGATGTGTGTGAGTGTGGTGATCTCTCTCTATCTCAGTCACTGTTGGAGGTGTGTGTGTGTGGTGATCTCTCTCTCTCAGACACAGATGAAGTTGTGTGAGTGTAGTGATCTTTCTCCTCAGTCACTAATGGAGGTGTGTGAGTGTGGTCATCTCTCTCTCTCTCTCTCAGTCACTGATGGAGGTGTGTGAGTGTGGTAATCTCTCTCTCTCTCAGTCACTGATGGAGGTGTGTGAGTGTGGTGATCTCTCTCACTCATTGATGGAGGTGTGTGAGTGTGGTTATCTCTCTCTCTCTCGCTGATGGAGGTGTGAGAGTGTAGTGATCTCTCTCACTCTCACTCGCTGATGGAGGTGTATGAGTGTGGTGATCTCTCTCTCTCACTTGCTGATGGAGATGTGTGAGTGTGGTGATCTCTCTCTCTCTCAGTCAGTGATGGAGGTGTGTGAGTGTGGTGATCTCTCTCTCTCGCACTCGCTGATATAGGTGTGTGAGTGTGGTGATCTCTCTCTCTCTCTCAGTCACTGATGGAGGTGTATGAGTGTGGTGATCTCTCTCTCTCTCACACGCTGGTGGAGGTTTGTGAGTCTGGTGATCTCTCTCTCTATCAGTCACTGATGGAGGTGTGTGAGTGTGGTAATCTCTCTCTCTCAGTCACTAAAGGAGGTGTGTGAGTGTGGTGATCTCTCTCTCTCTCAGTCACTGATGGAGTTGTGTGAGTGTGGTGATCTCTCTCTCTCTCTCTCACTCTCTGATGGAGGTGTGTGAGTGTGGTGATCTCTCTCTCTCAGTCACTGATGGAGTTGTGTGAGTGTGGTGATCTCTCTCTCTCAGTCACTAATGGAGGTGTGTGAGTGTGGTGATCTCTCTCTCTCTCACTCTCTGATGGTGGTGTGTGAGTGTGGTAATCTCTCTCTCTCAGTCACTGATGGAGGTGAGTGAGTGTGGTGATCTCTCTCACTCGTTGATGAAGGTGTGTGAGTGTGGTTATCTCTCTCTCTCTCTCGCTGATGGAGGTGTGTGAGTGTGGTGATCTCTCTCTCTCTCACTCGCTGATGGAGGTGTGTGAGTGTGGTGATCTCTCTCTCTCACTCGCTGATGGAGGTGTATGAGTCTGGTGATCTCTCTCTCTCTCACTTGCTGATGGAGATATGTGAGTGTGGTGATCTCTCTCTCTCTCAGTCAGTGATGGAGGTGTGTGAGTGTGGTGATCTCTCTCTCTCTGAGTCACTGATGGAGGTGTGTGAGTGTGGTGATCTCTCTCTCACTCGCTTATGGAGGTGTGTGAGTGTTGTGATCTCTCTCTCTCTCACTCGCTGTTACAGGTGTGTGAGTGTGGTGATCTCTCTCTCTCACAGTTACTGATGGAGGTGTGTGAGTGTGGTGATCTCTCTGTCTCTGCGTCACTGATGGAGTTGTGTGAGTGTGGTGATCTCTCTCTTTCAGTCACTAATGGAGGTGTGTGAGTGTGGTGATCTCTCGCTCTCTAAGTCACTGATGGAGCTATGTGAGTGTGGTGATATCTCTCTCTCTCAGTCACTGATAGAGGTGTGTGAGTGTGGTGATCTCTCTCTCAGTCGCTGATGGAGGTGTGTGAGTGTGGTGATCCTTCTCTGTCTCAGTCACTGATGGAGGTGTGTGAGTGTGGTGATCTCTCTCTCTCAGTCACTGATGGAGGTGTATGAATGTGGTGATCTCTCTCTCTTAGTCACTGATGGAGGTGTGTCAGTGTGGTGATCTCTCTCTCTCAGTCACTGATGGAGGTGTGTGATTGTGGTGATCTCTCTCTCTCTCAGTCAGTGATGGAGGTGTGTGAGTGTGGTGATCTCTCTCTCTCAGTCACTGATAGATGTGTGTGAGTGTGGTGATCTCTCTCTATCTCAGTCACTGTTGGAGGTGTGTGTGTGCGGTGATCTCTCTCTCTCAGACACAGATGAAGTTGTGTGAGTGTAGTGATCTTTCTCCTCAGTCACTAATGGAGGTGTGTGAGTGTGGTCATCTCTCTCTCTCTCTCTCAGTCACTGATGGAGGTGTGTGAGTGTGGTAATCTCTCTCTCTCAGTCACTGATGGAGGTGTGTGAGTGTGGTGATCTCTCTCACTCGTTGATGGAGGTGTGTGAGTGTGGTTATCTCTCTCTCTCTCGCTGATGGAGGTGTGAGAGTGTGGTGATCTCTCTCACTCTCACTCGCTGATGGAGGTGTATGAGTGTGGTGATCTCTCTCTCTCACTTGCTGATGGAGATGTGTGAGTGTGGTGATCTCTCTCTCTCTCAGTCAGTGATGGAGGTGTGTGAGTGTGGTCATCTCTCTCTCTCTGAGTCACTGATGGAGGTGTGTGAGTGTGGTGATCTCTCTCTCTCTCACTCGCTTATGGAGTTGTGTGAGTGTTGTTATCTCTCTCTCTCTCACTCGCTGATAGAGGTGTGTGAGTGTGGTGATCTCTCTCTCTCACAGTTACTGATGGAGGTGTGTGAGTGTGGTGATCTCTCTGTCTCTGCGTCACTGATGGAGGTGTGTGAGTGTGGTGATCTCTCTCTCTCTCAGTCACTGATGGAGGTGTGTGAGTGTGGTGATCTCTCTCTCTCTCAGTCACTGATGGAGGTGTGTGAGTGTGGTGATCTCTCTCTCTCAGTCACTAAAGGAGTTGTGTGAGTGTGGTGATCACTCTCTCTCTCAGTCACTGTTGGAGGTCTGTGTGTGTGGTGATCGCTCTCTCTTACTCGCAGATGGAGGTGTGTGGGTGTGGTGATATCTTTCTCTCTCAGTCACTGATGGAGGTGTGTGACTATGGTGATCTCTCTCTCTCTCTCAGTCACTGATGGAGGTGTATGAGTGTGGTGATCTCTCTCTCTCTCACACGCTGATGGAGGTTTGTGAGTCTGGTGATCTCTCTCTCTATCAGTCACTAAAGGAGGTGTGTGAGTGTGGTGATCTCTCTCTCTCTCAGTCACTGATGGAGTTGTGTGAGTGTGGTGATCTCTCTCTCTCTCTCTCACTCTCTGATGGAGGTGTGTGAGTGTGGTGATCTCTCTCTCTCAGTCACTGATGGAGTTGTGTGAGTGTGGTGATCTCTCTCTCTCAGTCACTAATGGAGGTGTGTGAGTGTGGTGGTCTCTCTCTCTCTCACTCTCTGATGGTGGTGTGTGAGTGTGGTAATCTCTCTCTCTCAGTCACTGATGGAGTTCTGTGAGTGTGGTGATCTCTCTCTCTCAGTCACTAATGGAGGTGTGTGAGTGTGGTGATCTCTCTCTCTCTCTCAGTCACTGATGGAGGTGTGTGAGTGTGGTGATCTCTCTCTCTCTCAGTCACTGATAGAGGTGTGTGAGTGTGGTGATCTCCCTCTCAGTCACTGATGGAGGTGTGTGAATGTGGTGATCTCTCTCTGTCTCAGTCACTGATGGAGGTGTGTGAGTGTGGTGATCACTCTCCCTCAGTCACTGATGGAGGTGTGTGATTGTGGTGATCTCTCTCTCTCTCAGTCAGTGATGGACGTGTGTGAGTGTGGTGATATCTCTCTCTCTCACTCGCAGATGGAGGTATGTGGGTGTGGTAATATCTCTCTCTCTCAGTCACTGATGGAGGTGTGTGACTGTGGTGATCTCTCTCTCTCAGTGACTGATGGATGTGTGTGAGTGTGGTGATCTCTCTCTCTCAGTCACTGATGGAGGTTTGTGAGTGTGCTGATCTCTCTCTCCTCTCTCTCACTCGTTGATGGAGGTGTGTGAGTGTGGTTATCTCTCTCTCTCTCTCGCTGATGGAGGTGTGTGAGTGTGGTGATCTCTCTCTCTCTCAGTCACTGATGGAGGTGTGTGAGTGTGGTGATCTCTCTCTCTCAGTCACTGAAGGAGTTGTGAGAGTGTGGTGATCTCTCTCTCTCTCAGTCACTGTTGGAGGTGTGTGAGTGTGGTGATCTCTCTCTCTCTCAGTCACTGATGGAGGTGTGTGAGTGTGGTGATCTCTCTCTCTCTCAGTCACTGATGGAGGTGTGTGAGTGTGGTGATCTCTCTCTCTCTCACACGCTGATGGAGGTTTGTGAGTCTGGTGTTCTCTCTCTCTCTCAGTCACTGATAGAGGAGTGTAGTGTGGTGATCTCTCTCTCTCTCAGTCACTGATGGAGGTGTGTGAGTCTGGTCATCTCTCTCTCTCTCTCAGTCACTGATGGAGATGTGTGAGTGTGGTGATCCCTCTTTCCTAGTCACTAATGGAGGTGTGTGAGCGTGGTGATCTCTCTCTCTCACTCGCAGATGGAGGTGTGTGGGTGTGGTGATATCTCTGTCTCTCAGTCACTGATGGAGGTGTGTGACTGTGGTGATCTCTCTCTCTCTCAGTGACTGATGGAGGTGTGTGAGTGTGGTGATCTCTCTCTCTCAGTCACTAAAGGAGGTGTGTGAGTGTGGTGATCTCTCTTTCTCTCAGTCACTGATGGAGGTGTGTGAGTGTGGTGATCTCTCTCTCTCAGTCACTAAAGGAGGTGTGTGAGTGTGGTGATCTCTCTCTCTCTCAGTCACTGTTGGAGGTGTGTGAGTGTGGTGATCTCTCTCTCTCACTCGCTAATGGAGGTGTGTGAGTGTGGTGATCTCGCTCTCTCTCAGTCACCGATGGAGTTGTTTGAGTGTGGTGATCTCTCTCTCTCTCACTCTCTGATGGAGGTGTGTGTGGTGATCTCTCTCTCTCTCACTCGCTGATGGAGGTTGTGGGTGTGGTGATATCTCTCTCTCTCAGTCACTGATGGAGGTGTGTGACTGTGGTGATCTCTCTCTCTCTCAGTGACTGATGGAGGTGTGTGAGTGTGGTGATCTCTCTCTCTCAGTCACTGATAGAGGTTTGTGAGTGTGCTGATCTCTCTCTCTCTCTCTCACTCGCCTATGGAGGTTTGTGAGTCTGGTGATCTCTCTCTCTCTCAGTCACTGATGGAGGTGTGTGAGTGTGGTGATCTCTCTCTCTCACTCGCTGATGGAGGTGTGTGAGTGTGGTGATCTCTCTCTCTCTCACTTGCTGATGGAGATGTGTGAGTGTGGTGATCTCTCTCTCTCTCAGTCAGTGATGGAGGTGTGTGAGTGTGGTAATCTCTCTGTCTCTGCGTCACTGATGGAGTTGTGTGAGTGTGGTGATCTCTCTCTCTCAGTCACTAATGGAGGTGTGTGAGTGTGGTGATCTCTCTCTCTCTCAGTCACTGATGGAGGTGTGTGAGTATGGTGATCTCTCTCTCTCTCAGTCACTGAAGGAGCTGTGTGAGTGTGGTGATATCTCTCTCTCTCAGTCACTGATGGAGGTGTGTGAGTGTGGTGATCTCTCTCTCTCTCAGTCAGTGATGGAGGTGTGTGAGTGTGGTGATCTCTCTCTCTCAGACACTAAAGGAGGTGTGTGAGTGTGGTGATCTCTCTCTCTCTCAGTCACTGATGGATTTGTATGAGTGTGGTGATCTCTCTCTCTCTCTCACTCTCTGATGGAGGTGTGTGAGTGTGGTGATCTCTCTCTCTCAGTCACTGATGGAGTTGTGTGAGTGTGGTGATCTCTCTCTCTCAGTCACTAATGGAGGTGTGTGAGTGTGGTGATCTCTCTTCCTCTCAGTCACTGATGGAGCTATGAGAGTGTGGTGATATCTCTCTCTCTCAGTCACTGATTGAGGTGTGTGAGTGTGGTGATCTCTCTCTCAGTCGCTGATGGAGGTGTGTGAGTGTGGTGATCCTTCTCTGTCTCAGTCACTGATGGAGGTGTGTGAGTGTGGTGATCTCTCTCTCTCAGTAACTGATGGAGGTGTATGAGTGTGGTGATCTCTCTCTCTCAGTCACTGATGGAGGTGTGTGAGTGTGGTGATCTCTCTCTCTCAGTCACTGATGGAGGTGTGTGATTGTGGTGATCTCTCTCTCTCTCAGTCAGTGATGGAGGTGTGTGAGTGTGGTGATCTCTCTCACTCATTGATGGAGGTGTGTGAGTGTGGTTATCTCTCTCTCTCTCAGTGACTGATGGAGGTGTGTGAGTGTGGTCATCTCTCTCTCTCTCACTCGCAGATGGAGGTGTGTGGGTGTGGAGATATCTCTCTCTCTCAGTCACTGATGGAGGTGTGTGAGTCTGGTGATCTCTCTCTCTCTCAGTCACTGATGGAGGTGTGTGAGTGTGGTGATCTCTCTCTCTCTCAGTCACTGATGGAGGTGTGTGAGTGTGGTGATCTCTCTCTCTCAGTCACTGATGGAGGTGTATGAATGTGGTGATCTCTCTCTCTTAGTCACTGATGGAGGTGTGTCAGTGTGGTGATCTCTCTCTCTCAGTCACTGATGGAGGTGTGTGATTGTGGTGATCTCTCTCTCTCTCAGTCAGTGATGGAGGTGTGTGAGTGTGGTGATCTCTCTCTCTCAGTCACTGATAGATGTGTGTGAGTGTGGTGATCTCTCTCTATCTCAGTCACTGTTGGAGGTGTGTGTGTGTGGTGATCTCTCTCTCTCAGACACAGATGAAGTTGTGTGAGTGTAGTGATCTTTCTCCTCAGTCACTAATGGAGGTGTGTGAGTGTGGTCATCTCTCTCTCTCTCTCTCAGTCACTGATGGAGGTGTGTGAGTGTGGTAATCTCTCTCTCTCTCAGTCACTGATGGAGGTGTGTGAGTGTGGTGATCTCTCTCACTCGTTGATGGAGGTGTGTGAGTGTGGTTATCTCTCTCTCTCTCGCTGATGGAGGTGTGAGAGTGTGGTGATCTCTCTCACTCTCACTCGCTGATGGAGGTGTATGAGTGTGGTGATCTCTCTCTCTCACTTGCTGATGGAGATGTGTGAGTGTGGTGATTTCTCTCTCTCTCAGACAGTGATGGAGGTGTGTGAGTGTGGTGATCTCTCTCTCTCGCACTCGCTGATAGAGGTGTGTGAGTGTGGTGATCTCTCTCTCTCTCTCAGTCACTGATGGAGGTGTATGAGTGTGGTGATCTCTCTCTCTCTCACACGCTGATGGAGGTTTGTGAGTCTGGTGATCTCTCTCTCTATCAGTCACTGATGGAGGTGTGTGAGTGTGGTAATCTCTCTCTCTCAGTCACTAAAGGAGGTGTGTGAGTGTGGTGATCTCTCTCTCTCTCAGTCACTGATGGAGTTGTGTGAGTGTGGTGATCTCTCTCTCTCTCTCTCACTCTCTGATGGAGGTGTGTGAGTGTGGTGATCTCTCTCTCTCAGTCACTGATGGAGTTGTGTGAGTGTGGTGATCTCTCTCTCTCAGTCACTAATGGAGGTGTGTGAGTGTGGTGATCTCTCTCTCTCTCACTCTCTGATGGTGGTGTGTGAGTGTGGTAATCTCTCTCTCTCAGTCACTGATGGAGGTGAGTGAGTGTGGTGATCTCTCTCACTCGTTGATGGAGGTGTGTGAGTGTGGTTATCTCTCTCTCTCTCTCGCTGATGGAGGTGTGTGAGTGTGGTGATCTCTCTCTCTCTCACTCGCTGATGGAGGTGTGTGAGTGTGGTGATCTCTCTCTCTCACTCGCTGATGGAGGTGTATGAGTCTGGTGATCTCTCTCTCTCTCACTTGCTGATGGAGATATGTGAGTGTGGTGATCTCTCTCTCTCTCAGTCAGTGATGGAGGTGTGTGAGTGTGGTGATCTCTCTCTCTCTGAGTCACTGATGGAGGTGTGTGAGTGTGGTGATCTCTCTCTCACTCGCTTATGGAGGTGTGTGAGTGTTGTGATCTCTCTCTCTCTCACTCGCTGTTACAGGTGTGTGAGTGTGGTGATCTCTCTCTCTCACAGTTACTGATGGAGGTGTGTGAGTGTGGTGATCTCTCTGTCTCTGCGTCACTGATGGAGTTGTGTGAGTGTGGTGATCTCTCTCTTTCAGTCACTAATGGAGGTGTGTGAGTGTGGTGATCTCTCGCTCTCTCAGTCACTGATGGAGCTATGTGAGTGTGGTGATATCTCTCTCTCTCAGTCACTGATAGAGGTGTGTGAGTGTGGTGATCTCTCTCTCAGTCGCTGATGGAGGTGTGTGAGTGTGGTGATCCTTCTCTGTCTCAGTCACTGATGGAGGTGTGTGAGTGTGGTGATCTCTCTCTCTCAGTCACTGATGGAGGTGATGAATGTGGTGATCTCTCTCTCTTAGTCACTGATGGAGGTGTGTCAGTGTGGTGATCTCTCTCTCTCAGTCACTGATGGAGGTGTGTGATTGTGGTGATCTCTCTCTCTCTCAGTCAGTGATGGAGGTGTGTGAGTGTGGTGATCTCTCTCTCTCAGTCACTGATAGATGTGTGTGAGTGTGGTGATCTCTCTCTATCTCAGTCACTGTTGGAGGTGTGTGTGTGTGGTGATCTCTCTCTCTCAGACACAGATGAAGTTGTGTGAGTGTAGTGATCTTTCTCCTCAGTCACTAATGGAGGTGTGTGAGTGTGGTCATCTCTCTCTCTCTCTCTCAGTCACTGATGGAGGTGTGTGAGTGTGGTAATCTCTCTCTCTCTCAGTCACTGATGGAGGTGTGTGAGTGTGGTGATCTCTCTCACTCGTTGATGGAGGTGTGTGAGTGTGGTTATCTCTCGCTCTCTCGCTGATGGAGGTGTGAGAGTGTGGTGATCTCTCTCACTCTCACTCGCTGATGGAGGTGTATGAGTGTGGTGATCTCTCTCTCTCACTTGCTGATGGAGATGTGTGAGTGTGGTGATCTCTCTCTCTCTCAATCAGTGATGCAGGTGTGTGAGTGTGGTGATCTCTCTCTCTCGCACTCGCTGATAGAGGTGTGTGAGTGTGGTGATCTCTCTCTCTCTCTCAGTCACTGATGGAGGTGTATGAGTGTGGTGATCTCTCTCTCTCTCACACGCTGATGGAGGTTTGTGAGTCTGGTGATCTCTCTCTCTATCAGTCACTGATGGAGGTGTGTGAGTGTGGTGATCTCTCTCTCTCTCTCTCACTCTCTGATGGGGGTGTGTGAGTGTGGTGATCTCTCTCTCTATCAGTCACTGATGGAGGTGTGTGAGTGTGGTAATCTCTCTCTCTCAGTCACTAAAGGAGGTGTGTGAGTGTGGTGATCTCTCTCTCTCAGTCACTGATGGAGTTGTGTGAGTGTGGTGATCTCTCTCTCTCTCTCTCACTCTCTGATGGAGGTGTGTGAGTGTGGTGATCTCTCTCACTCTCACTCGCTGATGGAGGTGTATGAGTGTGGTGATCTCTCTCTCTCACTTGCTGATGGAGATGTGTGAGTGTGGTGATCTCTCTCTCTCAGTCACTAATGGAGGTGTGTGAGTGTGGTGATCTCTCTCTCTCTCACTCTCTGATGGTGGTGTGTGAGTGTGGTAATCTCTCTCTCTCAGTCACTGATGGAGTTCTGTGAGTGTGGTGATCTCTCTCTCTCTCAGTCACTGATGGAGGTGTGTGAGTGTGGTGATCTCTCTCTCTCTCAGTCACTGATGGAGGTGTGTGAGTGTGGTGATCTCTCTCACTCGTTGATGGAGGTGTGTGAGTGTGGTTATCTCTCTCTCCCTCGCTGATGGAGGTGTGAGAGTGTGGTGATCTCTCTCACTCTCACTCGCTGATGGAGGTGTATGAGTGTGGTGATCTCTCTCTCTCACTTGCTGATGGAGATGTGTGAGTGTGGTGATCTCTCTCTCTCTCAGTCAGTGATGGAGGTGTGTGAGTGTGGTGATCTCTCTCTCTCGCACTCGCTGATAGAGGTGTGTGAGTGTGGTGATCTCTCTCTCTCTCAGTTACTGATGGAGGTGTGTGAGTGTGGTGATCTCTCTGTCTCTGCGTCACTGATGGAGGTGTGTGAGTATGGTGATCTCTCTCTCTCTCAGTCACTGATGGAGGTGTGTGAGTGTGGTGATCACTCTCTCTCTCAGTCACTGTTGGAGGTCTGTGTGTGTGGTGATCGCTCTCTCTTACTCCCAGATGGAGGTGTGTGGGTGTGGTGATATCTTTCTCTCTCAGTCACTGATTGAGGTGTGTGACTGTGGTGATCTCTCTCTCTCTCTCAGTCACTGATGGAGGTGTATGAGTGTGGTGAACTCTCTCTCTCTCACACGCTGATGGAGGTTTGTGAGTCTGGTGATCTCTCTCTCTATCAGTCACTGATGGAGGTGTGTGAGTGTGGTAATCTCTCTCTCTCAGTCACTAAAGGAGGTGTGTGAGTGTGGTGATCTCTCTCTCTCAGTCACTGATGGAGTTGTGTGAGTGTGGTGATCTCTCTCTCTCTCTCTCACTCTCTGATGGAGGTGTGTGAGTGTGGTGATCTCTCTCTCTCAGTCACTGATGGAGTTGTGTGAGTGTGGTGATCTCTCTCTCTCAGTCACTAATGGAGGTGTGTGAGTGTGGTGATCTCTCTCTCTCTCACTCTCTGATGGTGGTGTGTGAGTGTGGTAATCTCTCTCTCTCAGTCACTGATGGAGTTCTGTGAGTGTGGTGATCTCTCTCTCTCAGTCACTAATGGAGGTGTGTGAGTGTGGTGATCTCTCTCTCTCTCAGTCACTGATGGAGGTGTGTGAGTGTGGTGATCTCTCTCTCTCTCAGTCACTGATGGAGCTGTGTGAGTGTGGTGATATCTATCTCTCTCAGTCACTGATAGAGGTGTGTGAGTGTGGTGATCTCCCTCAGTCACTGATGGAGGTGTGTGAGTGTGGTTATCTCTCTCTCTCTCAGTCACTGATGGAGCTGTGTGAGTGTGGTGATATCTATCTCTCTCAGTCACTGATAGAGGTGTGTGATTGTGGTGATCTCTCTCTCTCTCAGTCAGTGATGGAGGTGTGTGAGTGTGGTGATCTCTCTCACTCGTTGATGGAGGTGTGTAAGTGTGGTTATCTCTCTCTCTCTCAGTGACTGATGGAGGTGTGTGAGTGTGGTGATATCTCTCTCTCTCACTCGCAGATGGAGGTATGTGGGTGTGGTGATATCTCTCTCTCTCTCAGTCACTGATGGAGGTGTGTGACTGTGGTGATCTCTCTCTGTCAGTGACTGATGGATGTGTGTGAGTGTGGTGATCTCTCTCTCTCAGTCACTGATGGAGGTTTGTGAGTGTGCTGATCTCTCTCTCCTCTCTCTCACTCGTTGATGGAGGTGTGTGGTGTGGTTATCTCTCTCTCTCTCAGTCACTGATGGAGGTGTGTGAGTGTGGTGATCTCTCTCTCTCAGTCACTGAAGGAGTTGTGTGAGTGTGGTGATCTCTCTCTCTCTCAGTCACTGTTGGAGGTGTCTGAGTGTGGTGATCTCTCTCTCTCTCAGTCACTGATGGAGGTGTGTGAGTGTGGTGATCTCTCTCTCTCTCAGTCACTGATGGAGGTGTGTGAGTGTGGTGATCTCTCTCTCTCTCACACGCTGATGGAGGTTTGTGAGTCTGGTGATCTCTCTCTCTATCAGTCACTGATGGAGGTGTGTGAGTGTGGTAATCTCTCTCTCTCAGTCACTAAAGGAGGTGTGTGAGTGTGGTGATCTCTCTCTCTCTCAGTCACTGATGGAGTTGTGTGAGTGTGGTGATCTCTCTCTCTCTCTCTCACTCTCTGATGGAGGTGTGTGAGTGTGGTGATCTCTCTCTCTCAGTCACTGATGGAGTTGTGTGAGTGTGGTGATCTCTCTCTCTCAGTCACTAATGGAGGTGTGTGAGTGTGGTGATCTCTCTCTCTCTCACTCTCTGATGGTAGTGTGTGAGTGTGGTAATCTCTCTCTCTCAGTCACTGATGGAGTTCTGTGAGTGTGGTGATCTCTCTCTCTCAGTCACTAATGTAGGTGTGTGAGTGTGGTGATCTCTCTCTCTCTCAGTCACTGATGGAGGTGTGTGAGTGTGGTGATCTCTCTCTCTCTCAGTCACTGATGGAGGTGTGTGAGTGTGGTGATCTCTCTCACTCGTTGATGGAGGTGTGTGAGTGTGGTTATCTCTCTCTCTCTCGCTGATGGAGGTGTGAGAGTGTGGTGATCTCTCTCACTCTCACTCGCTGATGGAGGTGTATGAGTGTGGTGATCTCTCTCTCTCACTTGCTGATGGAGATGTGTGAGTGTGGTGATCTCTCTCTCTCACTTGCTGATGGAGATGTGTGAGTGTGGTGATCTCTCTCTCTCTCAATCAGTGATGGAGGTGTGTGAGTGTGGTGATCTCTCTCTCTCGCACTCGCTGATAGAGGTGTGTGAGTGTGGTGATCTCTCTCTCTCTCTCAGTCACTGATGGAGGTGTATGAGTGTGGTGATCTCTCTCTCTCTCACACGCTGATGGAGGTTTGTGAGTCTGGTGATCTCTCTCTCTATCAGTCACTGATGGAGGTGTGTGAGTGTGGTGATCTCTCTCTCTCTCTCTCACTCTCTGATGGGGGTGTGTGAGTGTGGTGATCTCTCTCTCTATCAGTCACTGATGGAGGTGTGTGAGTGTGGTAATCTCTCTCTCTCAGTCACTAAAGGAGGTGTGTGAGTGTGGTGATCTCTCTCTCTCAGTCACTGATGGAGTTGTGTGAGTGTGGTGATCTCTCTCTCTCTCTCTCACTCTCTGATGGAGGTGTGTGAGTGTGGTGATCTCTCTCACTCTCACTCGCTGATGGAGGTGTATGAGTGTGGTGATCTCTCTCTCTCACTTGCTGATGGAGATGTGTGAGTGTGGTGATCTCTCTCTCTCAGTCACTAATGGAGGTGTGTGAGTGTGGTGATCTCTCTCTCTCTCACTCTCTGATGGTGGTGTGTGAGTGTGGTAATCTCTCTCTCTCAGTCACTGATGGAGTTCTGTGAGTGTGGTGATCTCTCTCTCTCTCAGTCACTGATGGAGGTGTGTGAGTGTGGTGATCTCTCTCTCTCTCAGTCACTGATGGAGGTGTGTGAGTGTGGTGATCTCTCTCACTCGTTGATGGAGGTGTGTGAGTGTGGTTATCTCTCTCTCCCTCGCTGATGGAGGTGTGAGAGTGTGGTGATCTCTCTCACTCTCACTCGCTGATGGAGGTGTATGAGTGTGGTGATCTCTCTCTCTCACTTGCTGATGGAGATGTGTGAGTGTGGTGATCTCTCTCTCTCTCAGTCAGTGATGGAGGTGTGTGAGTGTGGTGATCTCTCTCTCTCGCACTCGCTGATAGAGGTGTGTGAGTGTGGTGATCTCTCTCTCTCTCAGTTACTGATGGAGGTGTGTGAGTGTGGTGATCTCTCTGTCTCTGCGTCACTGATGGAGGTGTGTGAGTGTGGTGATCTCTCTCTCTCTCAGTCACTGATGGAGGTGTGTGAGTGTGGTGATCACTCTCTCTCTCAGTCACTGTTGGAGGTCTGTGTGTGTGGTGATCGCTCTCTCTTACTCCCAGATGGAGGTGTGTGGGTGTGGTGATATCTTTCTCTCTCAGTCACTGATGGAGGTGTGTGACTGTGGTGATCTCTCTCTCTCTCTCAGTCACTGATGGAGGTGTATGAGTGTGGTGAACTCTCTCTCTCTCACACGCTGATGGAGGTTTGTGAGTCTGGTGATCTCTCTCTCTATCAGTCACTGATGGAGGTGTGTGAGTGTGGTAATCTCTCTCTCTCAGTCACTAAAGGAGGTGTGTGAGTGTGGTGATCTCTCTCTCTCAGTCACTGATGGAGTTGTGTGAGTGTGGTGATCTCTCTCTCTCTCTCTCACTCTCTGATGGAGGTGTGTGAGTGTGGTGATCTCTCTCTCTCAGTCACTGATGGAGTTGTGTGAGTGTGGTGATCTCTCTCTCTCAGTCACTAATGGAGGTGTGTGAGTGTGGTGATCTCTCTCTCTCTCACTCTCTGATGGTGGTGTGTGAGTGTGGTAATCTCTCTCTCTCAGTCACTGATGGAGTTCTGTGAGTGTGGTGATCTCTCTCTCTCAGTCACTAATGGAGGTGTGTGAGTGTGGTGATCTCTCTCTCTCTCAGTCACTGATGGAGGTGTGTGAGTGTGGTGATCTCTCTCTCTCTCAGTCACTGATGGAGCTGTGTGAGTGTGGTGATATCTATCTCTCTCAGTCACTGATAGAGGTGTGTGAGTGTGGTGATCTCCCTCAGTCACTGATGGAGGTGTGTGAGTGTGGTTATCTCTCTCTCTCTCAGTCACTGATGGAGCTGTGTGAGTGTGGTGATATCTATCTCTCTCAGTCACTGATAGAGGTGTGTGATTGTGGTGATCTCTCTCTCTCTCAGTCAGTGATGGAGGTGTGTGAGTGTGGTGATCTCTCTCACTCGTTGATGGAGGTGTGTAAGTGTGGTTATCTCTCTCTCTCTCAGTGACTGATGGAGGTGTGTGAGTGTGGTGATATCTCTCTCTCTCACTCGCAGATGGAGGTATGTGGGTGTGGTGATATCTCTCTCTCTCTCAGTCACTGATGGAGGTGTGTGACTGTGGTGATCTCTCTCTGTCAGTGACTGATGGATGTGTGTGAGTGTGGTGATCTCTCTCTCTCAGTCACTGATGGAGGTTTGTGAGTGTGCTGATCTCTCTCTCCTCTCTCTCACTCGTTGATGGAGGTGTGTGGTGTGGTTATCTCTCTCTCTCTCAGTCACTGATGGAGGTGTGTGAGTGTGGTGATCTCTCTCTCTCAGTCACTGAAGGAGTTGTGTGAGTGTGGTGATCTCTCTCTCTCTCAGTCACTGTTGGAGGTGTCTGAGTGTGGTGATCTCTCTCTCTCTCAGTCACTGATGGAGGTGTGTGAGTGTGGTGATCTCTCTCTCTCTCAGTCACTGATGGAGGTGTGTGAGTGTGGTGATCTCTCTCTCTCTCACACGCTGATGGAGGTTTGTGAGTCTGGTGATCTCTCTCTCTATCAGTCACTGATGGAGGTGTGTGAGTGTGGTAATCTCTCTCTCTCAGTCACTAAAGGAGGTGTGTGAGTGTGGTGATCTCTCTCTCTCTCAGTCACTGATGGAGTTGTGTGAGTGTGGTGATCTCTCTCTCTCTCTCTCACTCTCTGATGGAGGTGTGTGAGTGTGGTGATCTCTCTCTCTCAGTCACTGATGGAGTTGTGTGAGTGTGGTGATCTCTCTCTCTCAGTCACTAATGGAGGTGTGTGAGTGTGGTGATCTCTCTCTCTCTCACTCTCTGATGGTGGTGTGTGAGTGTGGTAATCTCTCTCTCTCAGTCACTGATGGAGTTCTGTGAGTGTGGTGATCTCTCTCTCTCAGTCACTAATGTAGGTGTGTGAGTGTGGTGATCTCTCTCTCTCTCAGTCACTGATGGAGGTGTGTGAGTCTGGTGATCTCTCTCTCTCTCAGTCACTGATGGAGGTGTGTGAGTGTGGTGATCTCTCTCACTCGTTGATGGAGGTGTGTGAGTGTGGTTATCTCTCTCTCTCTCGCTGATGGAGGTGTGAGAGTGTGGTGATCTCTCTCACTCTCACTCGCTGATGGAGGTGTATGAGTGTGGTGATCTCTCTCTCTCACTTGCTGATGGAGATGTGTGAGTGTGGTGATCTCTCTCTCTCTCAGTCAGTGATGGAGGTGTGTGAGTGTGGTGATCTCTCTCTCTCGCACTCGCTGATAGAGGTGTGTGAGTGTGGTGATCTCTCTCTCTCTCAGTTACTGATGGAGGTGTGTGAGTGTGGTGATCTCTCTGTCTCTGCGTCACTGATGGAGGTGTGTGAGTGTGGTGATTTCTCTCTCTCTCAGTCACTGATGGAGGTGTGTGAGTGTGGTGATCTCTCTCTCTCAGTCACTAAAGGAGTTGTGTGAGTGTGGTGATCACTCTCTCTCTCACTCGCTGATGGAGGTGTGTGAGTGTGGTGATCTCTCTCTCTCACTCGCTGATGGAGGTGTATGAGTCTGGTGATCTCCCTCTCTCTCACTTGCTGATGGAGATATGTGAGTGTGGTGATCTCTCCCTCTCTCAGTCAGTGATGGAGGTGTGTGAGTGTGGTGATCTCTCTCTCTCTGAGTCACTGATGGAGGTGTGTGAGTGTGGTGATCTCTCTCTCACTCGCTTATGGAGGTGTGTGAGTGTTGTGATCTCTCTCTCTCTCACTCGCTGTTACAGGTGTGTGAGTGTGGTGATCTCTCTCTCTCACAGTTACTGATGGAGGTGTGTGAGTGTGGTGATCTCTCTGTCTCTGCGTCACTGATGGAGTTGTGTGAGTGTGGTGATCTCTCTCTTTCAGTCACTAATGGAGGTGTGTGAGTGTGGTGATCTCTCGCTCTCTCAGTCACTGATGGAGCTATGTGAGTGTGGTGATATCTCTCTCTCTCAGTCACTGATAGAGGTGTGTGAGTGTGGTGATCTCTCTCTCAGTCGCTGATGGAGGTGTGTGAGTGTGGTGATCCTTCTCTGTCTCAGTCACTGATGGAGGTGTGTGAGTGTGGTGATCTCTCTCTCTCAGTCACTGATGGAGGTGTATGAATGTGGTGATCTCTCTCTCTTAGTCACTGATGGAGGTGTGTCAGTGTGGTGATCTCTCTCTCTCAGTCACTGATGGAGGTGTGTGATTGTGGTGATCTCTCTCTCTCTCAGTCAGTGATGGAGGTGTGTGAGTGTGGTGATCTCTCTCTCTCAGTCACTGATAGATGTGTGTGAGTGTGGTGATCTCTCTCTATCTCAGTCACTGTTGGAGGTGTGTGTGTGTGGTGATCTCTCTCTCTCAGACACAGATGAAGTTGTGTGAGTGTAGTGATCTTTCTCCTCAGTCACTAATGGAGGTGTGTGAGTGTGGTCATCTCTCTCTCTCTCTCTCAGTCACTGATGGAGGTGTGTGAGTGTGGTAATCTCTCTCTCTCTCAGTCACTGATGGAGGTGTGTGAGTGTGGTGATCTCTCTCACTCGTTGATGGAGGTGTGTGAGTGTGGTTATCTCTCTCTCTCTCGCTGATGGAGGTGTGAGAGTGTGGTGATCTCTCTCACTCTCACTCGCTGATGGAGGTGTATGAGTGTGGTGATCTCTCTCTCTCACTTGCTGATGGAGATGTGTGAGTGTGGTGATTTCTCTCTCTCTCAGACAGTGATGGAGGTGTGTGAGTGTGGTGATCTCTCTCTCTCGCACTCGCTGATAGAGGTGTGTGAGTGTGGTGATCTCTCTCTCTCTCTCAGTCACTGATGGAGGTGTATGAGTGTGGTGATCTCTCTCTCTCTCACACGCTGATGGAGGTTTGTGAGTCTGGTGATCTCTCTCTCTATCAGTCACTGATGGAGGTGTGTGAGTGTGGTAATCTCTCTCTCTCAGTCACTAAAGGAGGTGTGTGAGTGTGGTGATCTCTCTCTCTCTCAGTCACTGATGGAGTTGTGTGAGTGTGGTGATCTCTCTCTCTCTCTCTCACTCTCTGATGGAGGTGTGTGAGTGTGGTGATCTCTCTCTCTCAGTCACTGATGGAGTTGTGTGAGTGTGGTGATCTCTCTCTCTCAGTCACTAATGGAGGTGTGTGAGTGTGGTGATCTCTCTCTCTCTCACTCTCTGATGGTGGTGTGTGAGTGTGGTAATCTCTCTCTCTCAGTCACTGATGGAGGTGAGTGAGTGTGGTGATCTCTCTCACTCGTTGATGGAGGTGTGTGAGTGTGGTTATCTCTCTCTCTCTCTCGCTGATGGAGGTGTGTGAGTGTGGTGATCTCTCTCTCTCTCACTCGCTGATGGAGGTGTGTGAGTGTGGTGATCTCTCTCTCTCACTCGCTGATGGAGGTGTATGAGTCTGGTGATCTCTCTCTCTCTCACTTGCTGATGGAGATATGTGAGTGTGGTGATCTCTCTCTCTCTCAGTCAGTGATGGAGGTGTGTGAGTGTGGTGATCTCTCTCTCTCTGAGTCACTGATGGAGGTGTGTGAGTGTGGTGATCTCTCTCTCACTCGCTTATGGAGGTGTGTGAGTGTTGTGATCTCTCTCTCTCTCACTCGCTGTTACAGGTGTGTGAGTGTGGTGATCTCTCTCTCTCACAGTTACTGATGGAGGTGTGTGAGTGTGGTGATCTCTCTGTCTCTGCGTCACTGATGGAGTTGTGTGAGTGTGGTGATCTCTCTCTTTCAGTCACTAATGGAGGTGTGTGAGTGTGGTGATCTCTCGCTCTCTCAGTCACTGATGGAGCTATGTGAGTGTGGTGATATCTCTCTCTCTCAGTCACTGATAGAGGTGTGTGAGTGTGGTGATCTCTCTCTCAGTCGCTGATGGAGGTGTGTGAGTGTGGTGATCCTTCTCTGTCTCAGTCACTGATGGAGGTGTGTGAGTGTGGTGATCTCTCTCTCTCAGTCACTGATGGAGGTGTATGAATGTGGTGATCTCTCTCTCTTAGTCACTGATGGAGGTGTGTCAGTGTGGTGATCTCTCTCTCAGTCACTGATGGAGGTGTGTGATTGTGGTGATCTCTCTCTCTCTCAGTCAGTGATGGAGGTGTGTGAGTGTGGTGATCTCTCTCTCTCAGTCACTGATAGATGTGTGTGAGTGTGGTGATCTCTCTCTATCTCAGTCACTGTTGGAGGTGTGTGTGTGTGGTGATCTCTCTCTCTCAGACACAGATGAAGTTGTGTGAGTGTAGTGATCTTTCTCCTCAGTCACTAATGGAGATGTGTGAGTGTGGTCATCTCTCTCTCTCTCTCTCAGTCACTGATGGAGGTGTGTGAGTGTGGTAATCTCTCTCTCTCTCAGTCACTGATGGAGGTGTGTGAGTGTGGTGATCTCTCTCACTCGTTGATGGAGGTGTGTGAGTGTGGTTATCTCTCGCTCTCTCGCTGATGGAGGTGTGAGAGTGTGGTGATCTCTCTCACTCTCACTCGCTGATGGAGGTGTATGAGTGTGGTGATCTCTCTCTCTCACTTGCTGATGGAGATGTGTGAGTGTGGTGATCTCTCTCTCTCTCAATCAGTGATGCAGGTGTGTGAGTGTGGTGATCTCTCTCTCTCGCACTCGCTGATAGAGGTGTGTGAGTGTGGTGATCTCTCTCTCTCTCTCAGTCACTGATGGAGGTGTATGAGTGTGGTGATCTCTCTCTCTCTCACACGCTGATGGAGGTTTGTGAGTCTGGTGATCTCTCTCTCTATCAGTCACTGATGGAGGTGTGTGAGTGTGGTGATCTCTCTCTCTCTCTCTCACTCTCTGATGGAGGTGTGTGAGTGTGGTGATCTCTCTCTCTATCAGTCACTGATGGAGGTGTGTGAGTGTGGTAATCTCTCTCTCTCAGTCACTAAAGGAGGTGTGTGAGTGTGGTGATCTCTCTCTCTCAGTCACTGATGGAGTTGTGTGAGTGTGGTGATCTCTCTCTCTCTCTCTCACTCTCTGATGGAGGTGTGTGAGTGTGGTGATCTCTCTCACTCTCACTCGCTGATGGAGGTGTATGAGTGTGGTGATCTCTCTCTCTCACTTGCTGATGGAGATGTGTGAGTGTGGTGATCTCTCTCTCTCTCAGTCAGTGATGGAGGTGTGTGAGTGTGGTGATCTCTCTCTCTCGCACTCGCTGATAGAGGTGTGTGAGTGTGGTGATCTCTCTCTCTCTCTCAGTCACTGATGGAGGTGTATGAGTGTGGTGATCTCTCTCTCTCTCACACGCTGATGGAGGTTTGTGAGTCTGGTGATCTCTCTCTCTATCAGTCACTGATGGAGGTGTGTGAGTGTGGTAATCTCTCTCTCTCAGTCACTAAAGGAGGTGTGTGAGTGTGGTGATCTCTCTCTCTCTCAGTCACTGATGGAGTTGTGTGAGTGTGGTGATCTCTCTCTCTCTCTCTCACTCTCTGATGGAGCTGTGTGAGTGTGGTGATCTCTCTCTCTCAGTCACTGATGGAGTTGTGTGAGTGTGGTGATCTCTCTCTCTCAGTCACTAATGGAGGTGTGTGAGTGTGGTGATCTCTCTCTCTCTCACTCTCTGATGGTGGTGTGTGAGTGTGGTAATCTCTCTCTCTCAGTCACTGATGGAGTTCTGTGAGTGTGGTGATCTCTCTCTCTCAGTCACTAATGGAGGTGTGTGAGTGTGGTGATCTCTCTCTCTCTCAGTCACTGATGGAGGTGTGTGAGTGTGGTGATCTCTCTCTCTCTCAGTCACTGATGGAGGTGTGTGAGTGTGGTGATCTCTCTCACTCGTTGATGGAGGTGTGTGAGTGTGGTTATCTCTCTCTCTCTCGCTGATGGAGGTGTGAGAGTGTGGTGATCTCTCTCACTCTCACTCGCTGATGGAGGTGTATGAGTGTGGTGATCTCTCTCTCTCACTTGCTGATGGAGATGTGTGAGTGTGGTGATCTCTCTCTCTCTCAGTCAGTGATGGAGGTGTGTGAGTGTGGTGATCTCTCTCTCTCGCACTCGCTGATAGAGGTGTGTGAGTGTGGTGATCTCTCTCTCTCTCAGTTACTGATGGAGGTGTGTGACTGTGGTGATCTCTCTGTCTCTGCGTCACTGATGGAGGTGTGTGAGTGTGGTGATCTCTCTCTCTCTCAGTCACTGATGGAGGTGTGTGAGTGTGGTGATCACTCTCTCTCTCAGTCACTGTTGGAGGTCTGTGTGTGTGGTGATCGCTCTCTCTTACTCCCAGATGGAGGTGTGTGGGTGTGGTGATATCTTTCTCTCTCAGTCACTGATGGAGGTGTGTGACTGTGGTGATCTCTCTCTCTCTCTCAGTCACTGATGGAGGTGTATGAGTGTGGTGAACTCTCTCTCTCTCACACGCTGATGGAGGTTTGTGAGTCTGGTGATCTCTCTCTCTATCAGTCACTGATGGAGGTGTGTGAGTGTGGTAATCTCTCTCTCTCAGTCACTAAAGGAGGTGTGTGAGTGTGGTGATCTCTCTCTCTCAGTCACTGATGGAGTTGTGTGAGTGTGGTGATCTCTCTCTCTCTCTCTCACTCTCTGATGGAGGTGTGTGAGTGTGGTGATCTCTCTCTCTCAGTCACTGATGAAGTTGTGTGAGTGTGGTGATCTCTCTCTCTCAGTCACTAATGGAGGTGTGTGAGTGTGGTGATCTCTCTCTCTCTCACTCTCTGATGGTGGTGTGTGAGTGTGGTAATCTCTCTCTCTCAGTCACTGATGGAGTTCTGTGAGTGTGGTGATCTCTCTCTCTCAGTCACTAATGGAGGTGTGTGAGTGCGGTGATCTCTCTCTCTCTCAGTCACTGATGGAGGTGTGTGAGTGTGGTGATCTCTCTCTCTCTCAGTCACTGATGGAGCT